>NC_133618.1:155495779-155795779 GCF_048593235.1 Sminthopsis crassicaudata
CCTATCCATGCCCTGCATCAGAATTATGACAGTATAGAAATGTAGTAGGTAGCATAGCAGATTTAGTATTGGAAGTGGAATCAGGAATACCTAAATTCAAAACCTGCCTTAGGAAGCTACTAATTGTGTAAACCTGAGTAAGTCATTCAATTTTATTAGCCTCAGTTTCCTCAACTATAAAATGAGGATAAAAATTGCACCTTCTTCACAGGATTGTTGTTAGAATCAAATGAGATAATATATCTAAATCACTTTTAAACCTTAAAGTCTCATATAAATGAAACCAAGATCTTATTACTCTCCTCCAATTAATAAACATTCAGTCAATTAACAAACATTTATTAAGTACTTACTATGTATCAGGTATTTTGCTAAAAATGTAATTTCAATTGTAAGCATCAATCATCATGCTAAAACCCCTTTTGTACAAATAACAAGTTCATGGAATAACAGAAAGAATTAAATTCTACAGGTTAATGGGCTAGTTTGGTGATTCAACAACTATGTTGAATTGTTAAAGAAATATTCCAGTGGGAGAATAGATCTAGATTTTTGCTTTGTCATGCTCTCTGAAGCCTCTGAAAATGTTTTCCAAATTAAGGCTCTTCAGTAAGTATTGAATCTAATTAGGAAATATTCAGCTGTAGAGTTCTTCAAATAGCTGAGCAAATATTATGCAGTGTAATTGTAGTGAGTCCCTCATGATGCCCCTGCCAAGTATCTTTGCTATTTCCTAGGTAACTTCACAGATAGAGGGAAAATTCAATTCATTATAAAGAGAGCCAGTTATTTAAATATTATTTCCTGATGCTAATCTATTAGGAGTTGAGGACTGTGAATTTCTAGATGTACTTCTCCAAAATAAACCTTTCTATAACAAATTCTATTATAAACATTTGCATGGAACTTAAGAGATGTCTCCACTTTATTTATCTGTGTATTATCAATAAGACTAATAGTGATTTATAAATCATTCTGACCTCCTTTTGAAACTGATAAATGCCATTCTCCCACTTCTTTTGACTAGGCAGAAAGAAGACTTATTTCTTTGTCCTGCTATTTCTCAAGGTGAAAGAAAAGAGTTTCTTAATCAGTATAGGTTGATTTTACATTGACTTATGAGTCAGAATTTGTAGATTGGATGGAATATTTTATTTAGATAGAACCCAAACCTTATTATCTGGGGATCTTTTTACCAGCCTGACAGGAAGCATGGCTTAGTGAAAAGAACTAGACTCTAGGTCAGGAAGATGTGAGTTCAATGCTCAAAGGGCTATCAAATTGTGCATATCCTTTGATCCAGCAGTGCGTCTGCTGGGTCTGCATCCCAAAGAGATAATAAAAAAGGGGAAAGGGCACATATGCAAAACTATTTGTAGCAGCCCCTTTTGTAGTAGCAAGGAACTGGAAACTGACTGGATACCCATCAGGTGGAAAATGGCTGAATAAGTTATGGTATATGAATATATAAAGGAATATTATTGTTCTATAAGGAATGATGAGCAGGCTGATTTCAGAAAGGTCTGAAGAGACTTACATGAATTGATGGAAAGTGAAGTGAATAGAATCAAAAGAATATTATATACAGCAACAACAAAATTATGTGATGATCAGCTGTGATGGATTTGATTCTTTCCAACAATAAGATGATTCAGGCCAATTCCAGTAGACTTATGGTAGATAGCCATCTGCATCTTGAGACTGGGTTATGGGGACTGAATGTGGATCACAACATAGTATTTTAACCTTTTTTGTTGCTGTTTTTTGCTTGCTTGCTCTTTTTCTTTTTTCCCTTTTTGATCTGATTTTTCTTGTGCAGAATGATGAATGTGGAAATATTTTTAGAAAACTGCACATGTTCGGGGCAGCTAGATGGCGCAGTGGATAAAGCACCAGCCTTGAATTCAGGAGGACCCAAGTTCAAATCTGGCCTCAGACACTTAAAACTTCCTAGCTGTGTGACCCTGGGCAAGTCACTTAACCCTAGCCTCAGGGGGGAAAAAAAAAGAAAAGAAAATTGCACATGTTCAACCTATATTGGATTACTTTTTTCTGGGGGAGGGGAAAGGGGGGAAGAGGAAGAAAAATATGAATGTAAGGTTTTGGAGGGTGAATATTAAAAACTATGTTTGCATGTATTTTGAAAAATAAAAGGTCATTATAAAAAAGGAAGATATGAGTTCAGATCTCATCTTTGGCACATAGTAGCTGGGCAGATCACTTGGCCATTCAAATTCTTCCAAACAATTCTCTAAGATTTTAATTTGTGGAGAAGTTGCTAGGTTCAGTTAGAATGTTTTAATTTGTGGAGAAGTTGCTAGGTTCAGTTAGAATGTTTTCTCATAATTCTCTGAATTAGACAATTCTGGAAAATTACTAACTTAGGTCCACTGCTCAGAAAGTTCTATTAGCTCCTTACTTACAATTCTAATCATAAATGCACAAGTAGTATTGATCTGGGAAAGAACTAAATAGATAATCTTGATTCTAATGATATCATTAAATTGCATTATTCCTTCTTCCACCAACTTGTAAATAGAAAAAGTAAAAAAAACTTGTAAATAGAAAAATGACAACAAGGATTGCCACTGAGGTTCGTGGGCAGTTACTTCAAGTACATGAGGCAGCTATGTGTCTCAGTAAATAGGGTGCAGAACCTGGGAGTTGCTATATTTGAATCCTGCCTCAGATCCTTACTACTTGTGTTACTCCTTGGTCAAGTCACTTTTCTAGGATGCCTTAATTTCTACATCTGCAAAACAAGGACTTCCCAAGGTTGTTGTGAGGATTATTTGGGGTAATGTGAGGTAAATAATTTTGTAAATCTTCAGACACTTAGTAAATCCATGCCATTATTCATTGATGTCTATGAATTCCTTGAAACCTGTAGCTTTTTCTCTTACCTTTTTCTCAGTCTGGCTTTTGCAGGTTAGTGGTAACTGCTGCTGTCCTTCACATTGCTAAATACAAGGTTCTCCCAGTGAGTCTGAGAACAAAGGTGCATGGGAGAAAATAGGGGAGGGAGCAAGTAGAGCATAATAGACATTAGAAAATAGCCTTCTGGAATGAAAATCATCAGTTCTGCCTACTTTTTTTTACCAGTTAAAATCCCTGCTGAGAAATGATTTGTTTGCATATGAAGATAGGACAAGTTGAATGATGGAGACAAACAAAGAGTCATGGATTGTTACATTTCAAAAAATCATTTAATTCAAACTCCTAATGTTACAGATGAAAAAAACTGGCCTGAAAAGATTAAATTACTTTCCTATCATGAAAGATATAATAATATATTGAAAGTATCTTCAAGACACTCTCTGATCTAGCCACTTCATTTTACAGTTGGGGAAAATGATGGCCTGGACAAGTAAATAAATTTCCAAGATCACACAGGTAGTAAATATCAGAACTAAGATTTGAACTCAGGATATCCCAATTATAGAGTCAATGATCTTTCCACTAACAAGTAAGATTTGGATTCCTATCTGCTAAGCATGAAACTAGATTTTTGCTATATTTCAAATCACACAAGCACTTATTCCCAGAGCCAGTGACATCCAGAGCTCCTGACTCACAATGTAGTAATTAATCCATTACATAATGCTATTTTTCATAAAGTGAGACTTGTCCAACTTTAACCCTTCCCCTCTTCTGCTATTAGCTCCATATAATATCCTAAATTCATTTGTAAAATTTAGACAAAATGTACTTAATTCAATAAGAATTTATTATGTGCATACTGTGTGAGAAACATTGTTCTAGGCCTGGTGATTAAAAACAAAGTAAAAAAAGTACTTACCATTAATGACCTGACACAACCAGTTAAGAAAGGTGAAACATTGAGTTGGAATCTTTAAATTTGAGGGGTTATGGGAAAGAAGAGGAGATATGGAAAGAGTAGAAAACTGAGAACAGAAGGTACATTTCCCACTTCCAATGCTAATGAGATTCCTGAAGAATTTGGACTCTATTAAAATTCCAGTCAAGGTTTCCAACTTTCAGTATTGGAAGGACTCAAAAAGTATGAACAAACTGGCAGCAAAGTTGGTCTACAGGTTGTCTTTGGCAAACTTTGTGCAGTATTTCCTTTCCCCTGCCCTTATGAATTGTTGAAGAGGAGAGTTAGCTAGGTTTTGCTCTGATCACCTGCCCCCTGTATAGTCCAGCATTTCCCAACTTGTAGTTCATGGCTCCCTCCCCATTTCCCACTGAAAATTCCATTCCTGCCAACACAAAATTATTCAGGACATGGCAAAAAGTACAACTACCTGATTGTCTATTTTATTGACAGGCAAGGAAAGAAAGTATTTATAATTAGAATTTACTGATCATCTCAAACACTTATTTTAAAAAAACTATTTAAAATCAATACTGTCATCATCTTTCAAATCACTATTTAGTCTTTAGAGACAAAATCTATCCTTTTATTTTATAGATGAGTAAACCAAGGCTCAGAGTAAAGTAACTTGCTTGAGATCACCCAAGTAGCAAGTATCAGACTTCCCACAAATAAACAAAATTATATTCTAATCTGTTCAGATATTCTACTCATTTCTGGAAGAAGTAAAAATGAAAAGAAGAAAATGAAAAGGT
This sequence comes from Sminthopsis crassicaudata, assembly GCF_048593235.1. Taxonomy (NCBI): domain Eukaryota; kingdom Metazoa; phylum Chordata; class Mammalia; order Dasyuromorphia; family Dasyuridae; genus Sminthopsis; species Sminthopsis crassicaudata. The sequence continues at coordinate 155,500,373 of NC_133618.1, forward strand.
AAGACCCTCAAAACATTATGATTTATTGAAATTCACATAAAGAGAATCTGAAATATACTTAAGCCTTTATATCTCCAAAAATCTTCATTTGCTCCTCTAGACCTGTGTTAAAATGTTGTAAGTTTAGCAGTTTGGACAAAGTCCAATTTAAACTCTAACTCAGGATAGGCAAACAGGTTTGGATAAGAACTGACTTTCATCAACTCTGAGACTTTTTTTTTTTTTCCCGAGGTTATAAAAGTTCAGCTAATTTTGTTTGTCAGTTTGCATTTTTCATTTCTGGGCAACTTTGTACTTCCTGGTTTTAACCAGACCTGGCAGTTCAAGCCACCTGATCCCACAGAGAGGAAGCTTTCTTGTGGCGTGGTCAGCTCCGGCAGAATCTGGATGAGAGAAAATGCCCTCAAATGTTGAATCTAAAGAGGTTGCCACATCGTTGAGTAAATGTTAGGTCTGGAACATTCAGGGCAGTTAATGAATGGAGCATGGGAGTTGAAGTCAGACAACCTGAGCCCAATTGCTAGCTGGTCTATTGTGGCCATCTTAGACAACTCATTCCTCTACTCTGTGCTAATAATGGGCTGATGATTTGCTGTCTGCAGACCTCAGAAGCGTATTTGGTATGGGGGTGGGGAAAGAGAGCTGATGTCTGAAAGTGCTTTAGTAGAAAGGTCTGCACTCCTAAGAATCTCCATAAATGTTGTTGACTGACTGACTGCCTAGCTTTGACCCTCTCTGAAAAGGGGCTAAATAAACTCAAGGTATTATCATAATAATACCTGCCTGCCTACCAGGAATGCTGTGAAGATAAATGAGTTCTCTTTGTATGGCTTCCCGAGCCCCCTGAAAGAATGAAAATGAAGTTTAACATCATTTGAGTGAAATTTTATGTCCTTAATACTATCCCCTGATTCCAGACCCAGATAGAGTCCTACCAACTAAACTTGTTGAGGCTTTTGAGCCAAAATTTGACCTATCTTGACACTGTTTATTTTGTTGCCTTCCAATTATCCCAGAATCATAGGAATAGACTATCGGGAAAAGTCTTCAACAAGTCTTCTCTCTTAACTAAGGAAAAACAATATCTAAATCACATAGAAAAGTGACTATTACATTCTTTCAGGGCCTCCAAGAGGAAAAAAGTGTCAACTTTCCTTTGTAACTCATTCCAGTATTTCTCAGCTTCACAGCCAGAATGATCTTTTTTGTTTAATCAAAATCCCTCACACCATACCAAGCAGTTAATTTCCCCTTTCTTTTCAATATATTCTTAATGGAAATAGAATTGGGAATGTATTTTCTGCATTAAAACAAATTTTTAATGCAGAATATGCATTCTGCATTAAAAAATTGGAGAATCTAGGAATCATTAAATAAAGCGAAAAGAGAATTATTTTAAGAAATATTGTGGGCCAATCCTCTTATTTTATAATAAGGAATTAAGACTCAGAGTGAAGTAATCTTGTCCCAGATCATGTATGGAACAAGTAGCAATGTCAGAATTCAAATCTGGAGTCTCTGACTCCAAAACTCTACTCTTAGGACATTATAATCCCTTTTAATGCAACTCTGGCTCCTCATCTTAAAAGCAATTTCTTGGGGATTCTAGGTGGTGTGGTGGATAGAGCACCAGCCCTGAAGTTAGGAGGGCCTGAGTTCAAATCTCACTTCAGACACTCAACACTCATTAGCTGTGTGATCCTGGGTAAATCACTTAACCACGATTACCTCAGCAAAAAATAATAACAATACTTTTCCCCACCTATCTGCAAGTTTTCAATAATGCTTCTACATCAATTACTTATTAACTGTATTCAACCACATATTTAACTGTATCCTCCCAATGGAGCTATGAATTGTGTTTGGCAATAAGCATACACACAATAACATTCATAGTTTGAAAATCAGATACAGTGAACTATTAAGGCATTATATACATTGTTATGGTGTATTATTGGCTTGGGTTGTTCTTGGGGCTTGGGAACAGAGGTTATGAGAGTTTGGGCATATATACTACAGAATAATGCTGCTTGTATGTTTAGTGATTATGTTGTTTGTCTAGTGAATAATAGTCCCACATTGCAGGGTGTGTATGTCTTTTTGGAGAAGCCCATGACTTTGTAATATATCTAAGAATACCAGTTCCATCAGATAAAAAAGTGAAATGTAACCAATCTTTCAGGGTTTTAAAAAATAGACATTATTATTAATGGTAATAACAATTTGTCAAAATATATAGAAGGCTAACCTTGAAACCAGTAAGACTCCAGTTCATAATAAATTTCTATAAACATGTCAGAGCAAGGTTTGAATTCAAATTTTGCCTTAACAGATGCATATTAGCTGAATGTCCATGATCATGTCACTAAACTTGATAGTTCCACAGGCAATCCTCTTAGGGCTATAAGTTATATATCAGTTTCTAAAGTGTATCATACCCATAAGATTTGCCTATATGGATGAAATCACAAGTTTGTGCTAAAAATGGCAATAATAATAAAATGGTTGAATTTAGGGGTTAGTTTATGAAAATGTAAGTGTTTCTTATGGAAATTCAGGACCAAGGCAATGACATCAGAAAGTGTAAAAGACACATGATTCAGTAAACAATTTAGATAATAGTAGACATTCTGCAACAGCAATACAAGTTACAAAAGTAGCACTTACTTAGCAAGATATTTATATATGAGAAACTTACTAATTTACATTAAATGACATATGACAAATGCCCACACAACAAATACAGACCTCAAAATATTCCAGAGAACTCAACCAGTAAACCACATTGGAATTCAATCATTTATCACAGAACAATCTGTTGTCCACAACTCCCTGAAAATAACATTAATCCACAGAAATTTAGGAATTGTGACAAAGAACTGGAAATTAAGAGGATGCCCATCAATTGGGGAATGATTGATAAAGAAGGGCATATGGGTTAATGCAATAATCTTTTATTATAAGTAAAAATGAATGGAATAGCTTCAGAGAAACTTGTAAAATGTTTTCTGAAATGATACAAAGTGAATTGAGCAGAACTGGAAAAACAATTTATAAATAAAATATTGTGAAAAAGCAAACATTAAAAATAACTAAACAAAGAACTTTGAAAGTCTTATAAAATCTGATCAATAAGATGACCAATCATAATTCCTGAGTACTCATAATGAAACTGCTATATATAGAGGTCCCTCCCCCTCTAAATAGAGGTAGAAAAATACAAAGAGTGGTGATAGACTCAGAGCAGAGATTGAAGTTTATTTTTTTTTTTTTGACACGGTTAATATGGTTAGCATAACCAAGCATACTTGTAGTGGGTTTTATGTTTCTTGCTTTCTCATTGGGAATGAGGGGAAACTGGAAATGAGAGAATTTTTGGGAATAAAAAGAAAATATATTCGAATTTTTAAAATCAAAACACTTAAGAACCCAGACCAATACAGTGATCAAGCAGGATTCTAGTGGCAAAATGATGGCACAAACTACACACCTCTCAAAAGAAGTGATGGACTTAAGGCTTAGGATGAAACATAATTTTTTGAATATGGACAATAGGGCCATTTGTTTTGCATAGCTACTTATTGTATACTTATTACAAGGATTTCATTTTTGTTTTTTTTTTCCTTTTTCAAAGGGGAAGGAAATGGAAGGAAGATAAAATGAATTTTTAATTAAAAATTTATGCCAAAATATTTTAACAGAATGGTGAAATTTTCATTTTAGTAGATGATGCCACACTACATTTTCCTAATTTCCAAACTATATGTAGAGAAAAAAAAAACTTTAATGGAGACCTTTAGCAGAGGAGATTAACATAATTGGTTGATGTTAACTTACATATCATCCTTTTTTTTGTCCTCTGTGTTATTTGAATATCAAAGGATACTTTCATAAGTCTAAAAAGCCTGAGATTCTATTGTAATATCTTTACTTCATCTTTATTTATTTTTAAAAACAATAATTTTACCCACTTGCTCACTAACTCATATAAATAATGTGGATATAATTAAAAGTAAATATAAATTGATACTAACAAAAAAAATATTAGGACCATTCCTCTTTGCTGCCCACAGCAGGGGGGGAGGGGGGGAACAAAATAAGTTGATAATAATTATAAAAAAAAACTAGTGTTACTCTGAGGATGTTTTCAAAAAGCCAACAAAGAAAGAGCTCGTATTATCATATATCATTATATCATTTTAATTATAATACATTAGTATATACATATATATAATTAAAATACATTATAATATTGTATACTATTGATTATTATAATATATTATTATAACTTAAAATATAAATTATTCACCTAAAATGTGTTTTCTTGATGCATGCAATAGCCTATGGAACATTAAATGCAAAGGAATAATATCAAAATAGGGACTTGTCTCAGCAAATTTTGTATTTGTAAAAGATGGGAAGAATGTGAAGATAATACATTTCCATATAGGTTCCAATAGTAGTATACATTGTAACCCTATGTAACAGGCTCCCTTTTTGCTCAAGAGGCCAGATACATTTGGGGGAATTAATTTCTTTCTTTTTTTTTAATTATTCATTTGTTTAATTGAGTGGTTCTATCCAGTTAATAGGGGAATTTCTTAATCTAATATTTCTTTGCTCTGTAAGAAGGTCATGACAAGGACAGGAAGAGGGGATAAAAGTAATGAAGAACAAGAATATAAGCAAGTTTTATAAGTTAAGGAAATCAAATAGAACACCATCAAAGGTCATAGAAAATAATATCACCCATCCTTCTCCCAGAGGTCGGCACTTTTTCTTTCATATTCGTGACTCCCTCCACAGTTAAACTTCGTTAACTTGCAGCTGCTTTTTTCTATAGCTCATGACTCCAGTAGCTTATAGCTGCTCAATCTGAAGATCATTTTTTCTGTCCTGTATTGCTCTGACTGAAGGTCATAATCTTAATAGCTAAAGGGTTCACTAAATAGAATTCTGGATCCAGTGTCAGAAAGATCTACATTCAAATCCTGTCTTAAACATTTAGTAACTTTGTGACTCCAGATAAGTCACTTAACCCGTTTGCCTCGGTTTCCTCAACTGTACAATGGGATAATAACAGCATCTATCTCAAAAGGTTATTGGGAGGATCAAATGAATTAATATTTGAAAAGGATTTAGTGCCATGATTGACATATAATAGGCAATATATAAATGTTCATTCCTTCCTATCCCACCCCCAAAAAAATTCTTTCCAGGAAGTAATAGTTGTCCACTTCCCCACAGAATCAGTTCTTCATCTACAGAATTGCTAACAACCTGTGTCATAAATTTTTAAAATGTAGTACAATCTCTTAAATCTTTCCTTGTTTGGAAAATATTTCCTTGAAGAAAGAAGCTTAGAGGGTAAAAAAAGTACTCAATTTGCTAAATGACAGGAAACTTATTTGAAGTTTAAGATAAAAACTCCTAGAAAACAAAAATATAAAGACTTGACAAAGTCTAATTTATATATCTCACATATTGACAACATGTCAGAATTACAAGGTTTTTAAAGTCTCTTTACTCAGAGCAAAAAGTTAATTGCAGAACTTTCATGGGAAAGTTTAGTGACTTAGGAGCAGGGAATGCAAAGTAAAATACTATTAATGACTTTGGAATCTTCCATTACCAGCAAAAATCTGCCACAAGAAATTTAGTGTAGTCAAAATGTACTGTTTTAGAATGTTTTACTGCTAAGGGTCTTTCCAATTTTTGTATTAAAAGCTATGATTCCCATTGATTCTGGTAAAATTTTGTATACTAAGATAGTATTTATGAATTATTACTTTTAGTGTTTCTAAACCAGTAAAACCCTTATTTTGAATAGAGCCACTTTGCTCTCTAGTCTAGACAAAAAAAAGAGGTATATCAGAGCAGTTCCACAGGCAATAACAATTCTTATGCAGCTGGATCTTTTCCCAAAACATTCAAGTTAGCACAAGGTAAAGAGAACAGCAAAATGGCAAATTATTTCAAAATAACATTTTAATTCTATTCAATAAATACTTATTAATTCCCCTTGTATGCAAGTCTTATGAATGCAATACATACCTAAATGCTTCATTTATCTTTGTATTTATATCCCCAGCATCTAGCACAGTGCCTAGAAAGAAGAGATCTTCCTAAAGGTTTATTGATTAAATTTTCTTCCTAAGGTAAGAGCAGTACTCTCCCTGCTTTCAAGGTTATAATCTTTCAGGAAGAAAGACATACACAAGCAAAGATTCCCATTGAGTGGACAATCCACAAACAAATTGTGGTAGACGACTGTAATGAAATAGTTCTATCCTGTAAGAAACTATGCACATAAAGAATATCAGGTGGCATGGAAAAACTTGTAGAAACTGATGAAAAGTAAAGTAATCAGAACCAGAAAAGTAATATGCACAATGACACTAACAATGTAAATGAAATGTAGAACAAAAGAAACAATGTTCTATAATTATAATGGCCAAGCTTGTCCTCAAAGAAAAGAAATGAAAAAAATGTACTTTCCTCTTTACAGTGATAATTGATGAGATGATTCATTTTGTTGAACATTTTCTTTTTTTTCTTCAGATTTTGTTGTTATTGTTCTGAGGAATGGTTCCTTGAGTAGGGGAAAGACAAATAATTTAGAAATGAATTATATATATTTTTAAATATCAATAAAAGTAAATCAGTATACATAAAAATTATAATTGTTTAAAATGAGGTAAGTACTAAGAAGAAGACTGAGAAAAGCATTATGAGAAAATTGAAGGGAGTATTTTCATCTGGTGAAAGTGGGATGTCAGAGAAACCTTCATGGAGAGGAAAAAATGTTTAATGGACAAGGACAAGAATTTCAAAAGCCAGATATGAAATGAAGAGTCAATTCTAAGAATGGAGAACCATATTTACAAAGACAAGGAAAAAGAAATAGACATGATAAGAATAGAGATCAAAATAATCCAATTTGGCTTTACTACTTGCATGAAGCAGAATATTGAGGGGACACTGTTTAGACAAACTCAATTCAATAGACACTTATTAAGCACCAACTTCGAGGTACCACAAAGACAAAAATGCTTTCTAAAACCTACACTTAGAATTTATATATAATTGGCTATCCTTATTTTTACAAAGAGTAAAACAATGAAGTAAGATTATGGTGTATTTAGTTGAAGCCATTAATGAGATACATAGGACACTACCCCTCTCTGGTGTTTGTTATGGGCCAGAACTCTGAACTTGAAACAAGGTACTAAGTGGACAGTGGTTATCTATTTAGCATGATGTTTAATAGTTCTCTAAATTCAGTATGATTGATTTAATCTTAACAACAAATAATGGTTTCCTAGTGATATAATGATTGGTTTATACTCAATGTAGAGCATATAAACTAGAAGCCTCAGCTAGGGAGAGGCAGAGAAGACAAGAGAAGTGGAGGCAGGAGTTTAAGCTCTAGGATTGAGACTTCAAGAGAGAGACTGTGATAGTGGTCTTCCTCCCTCCCCCATAGAAACCAAGATACATTCAGGAGGACCTCAAGAAAGCTGGCCTGGGCCCCAGGCAAGGAGACAATAAAGAATTTGGACTTTGGACTTTAACCCCTGGCTACTCTTGTGGTGATTACTGAACTGAAACAAAGGCTGCTCCCCAAGACCTCAAGAGACCCCAAGAAAACCAAGCCAAAAACATTACAGGTGTTACTCATATAGATCCCAGGTCCTTTTGAGCAAAGCATAGTAATGCCTAATAATTCAAAAATTATTAAACAGTCTTCATTTCTAGACTAGGTCATCCCCCCATTGTGGAACAAATGGCAGGTTGGAAAAAATATTAGATTTGCAAGGAAAACTTGGCTCTATTATGAGCTTTGTCACCAACTCGCTAAGTGACTTTTGGTAACTCAGTTAAATTACTTGAGTCTCAATATCTTTAAATAGAGGCAGTTGGATTAAAAATCTGTAAGGTTCTCACTAACCCTGGCATTCTCTAAATCTGTGATTCACTGTAAGATAATGTGTATTACTAATTTTAGGGCTTCATGGAGCCATTTGCCAGAATAAATCCATTATGACAATGTTGATTTTATTTATTACTTACTGTCTGTTTGGGAGCGTATACTCTTTTTTCTTTTTTCCCCACACCAGTAAACTTATTCTGTAAGACACACAACAGTTATTTTGACAAAATATGTAAATAGAGGCATATAAGACCACACTTGCTATATGACTATATGATTTTAGCTTAGTTAACACCATCCATTCATTGGAAAAAACTCAGAAATCTAGTTAACAGAAGGTTACATATCTGGGCCCAGAGCAGTTGAATCATGAGCAAAGGACTCTAATTTGAGGCATAGCAATTAAGGAAATGTTAAAATAGTCTCTAATATGATGGGGGGAGAGGGAGCTGTCATTGCTAAGGCAAGTCAAGATAGAAGAGAAGTGTGTGAAATAGTATTTCAATGACATTTCCAAACCTATGAATTGCAGAAGGATTCTAACAATTCTAGAGCCCAGGAAAAAGCCTTAAGCCCGTCTGTAAAGACTCCTGAAGATCTCCTTTTAGCAAATAACACAGAATTCCCTGTGGAAAACCTTAAGTATTTGTATATGTGTGTATATATTTGTGGATAGAAAACTGAAAACGATTTTGATGCTGTTCAGTTTTGTTATTGTTGTTATTCAGTTGTATCAATGGTGTTCAACCCTTCCTGACCCTGTTTAGGGTTTTCTTGGCAAAGATACTAGAGTGGTTTACATTTCCTTCTCCAGTTAATTTTACACATGAGGAACTGAGGTAAACAGAATTAAGTGACTTGCCACATAATTAAGTGACAGAATCACACAATAAATGTGATAAGTGTCTGAAGCCAGATTTGAATTTAGAAGATGAGTCTCCCTAACTTCAGACCAAAGACACTCTATCCATTGCACCATCTTTATGCTCTGTTCAGCTCTATTTTCTTGTCAATTACTGTGTTATTCATTAAATACATTGTTATTTAATTTCTAGTTCCTGCCTATTGTGTGAATATTAGATGAATGGGAACAGGATTTATAGATGCAATTTGAACAATTATCCTTACTCAAAATTCCTAGAACTGAACCTATAGTTATAACAAGTTCCAAAACTGAGACCTTTGTAATATATATATAGATAGATATGTATATATATATGCATATATATACACATATATACACATATATATGTGTATATATATGCATATATGTATATATATATATTAATATTACAGTAAAGACTTTTTAAAATTTTTCAATAGCATTTTATTTTCCAAATACATGTAAAGATAGTTTTCAACATTCATTTTTATGACTTTGTGTTCCAGATTTTTCTCCCTCCCTTTCTCACCATCCCTCCCTAACACAGCAAGCAATCTGATATAGATCAAATGTGCAATTTTAAAAAATATATTATCATATCTGTCATGTTGTGCAAGAAAAATTAAACCAAAAGGGGAAAAAATACATTAGAAACAAAAAAAAAATAATAGAAAAAGTGAAAATCACTATGCTTCAATCCACATTATCTTCATAGTTCTTTTTCTGGATGAAATTGCCTTGAGTCATACATAGCATTGTTGATAAGAGCAACATCCATCACAATTGAGCCTCACATTTGTTATTAGATAGTAAAGAGCTTTGTAGAATAAAATATGCAAAATGTTTTCCATCATATTCTTATTATTTTCTAGAACTGACTAACATAAATATTATTTTCCTGTACACCCTTAAAATAATTGTTTTGGACTTATTTGCATATCAGAGTCAAGGAGACCTGAGTTCAAATCTAGCCACAGACATTTACTGGCTGTGTGACCCTGGGTAAGTAATTTTACCTCCATTTGTTTTAATTTTTTCAACTACAAAATGAGGGTAATAATAACACTTACCTCATAAGACTGTTGAGAAGAAAAAATAAAATACTTAACACAGTTATTTGGTACATGGTAGGAGGTATATAAATGCTAGCTACTGTTATTGTTGTTACAAATAACCTCTGCCATAACATATAATTTTTAAATATTATTTTTCTAAAATTTCATGTCTTTGCTATTCAGTAATACCACCACCACCACCCCAGTTTCCAGTAACATTTTGAAACCTAATTAATGATTCTGCTCACTATTATCAACAAACATTTGCAGAGTATCTATTTGTGCAAATCACTGAGGCTAATTCTAGGATTAAAGAGGCATAAGGTTTAGATCCCACCTTCAATTCAATTCATTAAATATTTATTAAGTGTTTGTTGATTGCCAGGCCACTGTGGAAAGTGTTGGGGAGCGAGAGAGAGCGAGAGAGAGCGAGAAAGAGAGAGAGAGAGCGAGAGAGAGCGAGAGAGAGAGAGAGAGAGAGAGAGAGAGAGAGAGAGAGAGAGAGAGAGAGAGAGAGAGAGAGAGAGATGCAGTTGTGTGAAAAAAGCATGGCACTTTTGCTGGAATATAGAGTACATGTAACAGGGATAATATGTAACCAAACTAAAAAGGTAGATGGGTACATATTGCTAAAATATTTAAATGAAAACAAAGGACCTTGCATTTTATTTAGGAAACAATGGGGAGTCACTGAATTTTCTTGAATGAAGGAGTTACATGATCACAACTATACTTTAAAATTTTAAAAACAATTAATTTACCTCTGTATATAGGATGAATTAGAGAAAGGAAAAGACAGATCCAATGTTTTCTGCATTCTGTTTAGGCTTTGTACACTTATACTTTCAAAACTATTAAATTTTTAATTAAGTAGATGGTTCTGTGATGTGAAAAAATAGATTAGTTGAACAGTATTGTTTATATATATGTATATATATACATATATATGTATATATATCTATAATAGAATTTAAAGGAGACAGTAGAAATACAGAATGTTGTTTCTAACTGAAAATTCTTATTTTAATATAGATTAGAAATAATAAATATAAAAAAATCATTCCAGTACTATCACACTGTGAACTGGCTTTTCACCCCCTTCTACTTCTGCTCCAGTCTTGGGAGTCACATGACCCAGTATTGATCCTGCAGGCCAGATGCTCAAGGAATCAGTTTAATTCAGGAAAAGCTTTGAATTTATGTTGAAGCTTGTGTCGAGGACTTCCCACAAGAGGGTAACCAGCAACCCTTCCACTCAATGTACAATATAGGTATCAAGTACAAAACAGCTTTTATTTCACTTAGATCAGAAAAATTCATATGGAATAAAAGACTTTCAGGGAGCCATGCATAAATGTAAAAGCAAAAAATCTTCACTTAGTGCATTAGTTTCATTTAATTCTTTTCTCCTTAACTCAAAAGCTAAGTACTTTGTGGGACTGCTTAAGAAATATGTCCCATTCACCATCCCTTGAGCCATGTGAGTAACACAGCAATTCTTGAAGGTTTGGCAACTTGGTCCTTTGTGGCATGGTGGTAGTCCCATAAATGTAGGCTGATCTTCTTTGGAGTTTATTCTTCTCTTAAAGAAATGCTTTATAAAGGAAATCTCTCTCTCACCACACAATTCTTAATCATAAGAATCAAAAACTTTGGAACCCTATAATTTAGAGTTAACCCTCAAGATTGGGAATTTATAGGCGTGGACCCACACTTAACACTATATACCAAGATAAGATCAAAATGGGTCTATGATTTAGGCATAAAGAATGAGATCGTAAATAAATTAGTGGAACATAGGATAGTTTACCTCTCAGACTTGTGGAGGAGAAAGGAATTTGTGACCAAAGAAGAACTAGAGATCACTATTGATCACAAAATAGAAAATTTTGATTACATCAAATTAAAAAGCTTTTGTACAAACAAAACTAATGCAAACAAAATTAGAAGGGAAGCAAAAAACTGGGAAAACATTTTTACAGTTAAAGGTTCTGATAATGACCTCATTTCCAAAATATATAGAGAATTGACTCTAATTTATAAGAAATCAAACCATCTCCAATTGATAAATGGTCAAAGGACATGAATGGACAATTTTCAGATGAAGAAATTGAAACTATTTCTACTCATATGAAAGAGTGTTCCAAATTACTATTGATCAGAGAAATGCAAATTAAGACAACCCTGAGATACCACTACACACCTGTCAGATTGGCTAAGATGACAGGAACAAATAATGATGAATATTGGAGGGGATGTGGGAAAACTGGGACATTGATGCATTACTGATGGAGTTATGAATGAATCCAACCATTCTGGAGAGCAATCTGGAATTATGTCCAAAAAGTTATCAAACTGTGCATACCCTTTCATCCAGCGGTGCTACTACTGGGCTTATATCCCAAAGAAATACTAAAGAAGGGAAAGGGACCTGTAAGTGCCAAAATGTTTGTGGCAGCCCTTTTTGTAGTGGCTAGAAACTGGAAAATGAATGCATGTCCATCAGTTGGAGAATAGTTGGGTAAACTGTGGTATATGAATGTTGTGGAATATTACTGTTCTGTAAGAAATGACCAGCAGGATGAATACAGAGAGGCTTGGAGAGACTTATATGAACTGATGCTGAGTGAAATAAGCAGAACCAGGAGATCATTATAAACTTCAACAACAATACTATATGAGGATGTATTCTGATAGAAGTGGATATCTTTGACAAAGAGAAGATCTAATTCAGTTCCAATTGATCAATGGTGGACAGAAACAGCTACACTCAGAGAAGGAATACTGGGAAATGAGTGTAAACTATTTGCATTTTTGTTTTTCTTCCCAGGTTATTTTTACCTTCTGAATCCAATTCTTCCTGTGCAACCAGAGAACTGTTTGGTTCTGTACACATGTATTGTATCTAGGATATACATATTTAACATGTATAAGACTGCTTGCCATCTAAGGGAGAGGGTGGAGGTAGGGAAGGGAAAAATCGGAACAGATGTGAGTACAAGGGATAATGTTGTAAAAAATTACCCAGGCATATGTTGTATCAATTATTTTTTAAAGTAGAATGAGCTGTCTTAGGACCTAGTGGATTCCTTGCAGAAAGAAAAAAAACCAGCAATAACAAACACACAACATACAACAACATTGTATGAACATTTGTTGTCATGTAAAAGGGATTCTAAAATCTCTTCTAATTCTGAGTCTTTGAATCTGGGGTAAAGAGCAAATCTACATTATTCTATGATTTACAGGAAATATCATACCAATTTGGATTTTTTGTGGTTCCTTAAAGATTTTCTAAGAATGACCATCTACTCATTCCACGATGTCTTCTCATTTCTTGATTACCTAGTAAATACAGCATCAAGCTTGTGGTAATAAAGACTTGAACTTGAGTCCTGCCTTGAATGCTTTACTAATTTTGTGACCTTGGTAATTTAAAACCTCTCAGCCTTAGTTTCTTCATATTTGAAATGGAAATATTAATAATAATGACAATAATAATAATTCCTATATCATAAGGTTGTCATAAAGATTAAAGAAAATATTTGCAATACTTTAAAAATCTTAAAAGTGTTATATAAATGATGTCTTTTATTAATATTATTCATTTATTTAGAGTACAATCCAATGTCCCTCCCATGATGTTAAAATATATTTGAATATTTTTAATTTATAAAAAGATTAGGAATTTATACTCAAGATAAAAGATTTCAGAACAGATTCACAAAATAGAAACACATAATGTAAAGGAAAAGACCAAATGAAGAGTCAGATCTGATGTGCTACATAAATTTAAAGAAAGACATCATCATTCAAAAAGGAAAAAAAAAAAGGGAAAATTTGGAGTATGAGGACCAGGATTCATATACCAGGTCCCAGCTTTAGGCACTGGATAAGTTATTTAACTTCACTGGTCCTCATTTTCCATATTTGTAAAAGAAGGCAGTTGGATGAAGGGTGTTTAGAAATCTGTTTTTACCTCTACATCTAGAATCTTATTATTATGGGCTGATGAAACTACAGAAAGTTCCATGGAAAACTTGGCATTAGAATTATGCTTTGAAGGGAAAATAGCATTTGTATAATTAGATTGGAATGAGGAAAAGCACCACTATCTATGGGCAAAGCAGAAGAATTCTGCCACTGTGAAATTCTTTTTAATATTTTGATTAGATAGATTATATAATACAACAAACTAATGGCTCTATCATCTTGTGGTATCACATTTTCACTTCTTTCTTTATTCATTCATTCATTTATTTGTTTGTTTGTTTGTTTGTTTGTTTTAATGGTTTTTATTTACCAGATATATGCATGGGCAATTTTACAACATTGACAATTGCCAAACCTTTTTTCCAATTTTTCCCTCCTTCCCCCTTCCCCTCCAGATGGCAGGTTGACCAATACATGTTAAATATGTTAAAGTATAAATTAAATACAATATATGTATGCACGTCCTAACAGTTATTTTGTGTACAAAAAGAATCGGACTTTGAAATAGTGTACAATTAGCCTGTGAAGGAAATCCAAAATGCAGGTGGACAAAAATAGAGGGAGTGGGAATTCTATGTAGTCATATTCCTCTCCCAGAGTTCTTTCGCTGGGTGTAGCTAGTTCAGTTCATTACTGCTCCATTGGAACTGATTTGGTTCATCTCTGTTGAAAATGGCCACATCCATCAGAATTGATCATCATATAGTAATGTTGTTGAAGTATACAATGATATCCTGGTCCTACTCGTTTCACTCAGCATTAGTTCATGTAAGTCTCTCCAGGCCTTTCTGAAATCATCCTGTTGGTAATTTCTTACAGAACAATAATATTCCATAATATTCATATACCACAATTTATTCAGCTATCTCCAATTGATGGGCATCCACTCAATTTCCAGTTTCTGGCCACTACAAAGAGGGCTGCCACAAACATTCTTGCACATGCAGGTCCCTTTCCCTTCTTTTAGATCTCTTTGGGATATAAGCCTAGTAGCAACACTGCTGGGTCAAAGAGTATGCACAGTTTGATAACTTTTTGAGCATAGTTCCATGCTCTCCAGAATGGCTGGATGTATTCACAATTTCACAAACAATGTATCAGTGTCCCTGTTTTCTCACATCCCCTTCAACATTCTGCTACTTCTATATTTAAAAATATCTTATCAACATATCAGTGCTCTGATCCACAATACATTTGATTATGTTGGAATAGATATAGGGTATTGATAATAATTGACATTAACAATGCAGGCCCAGAATAAAAACCAACAACAAAAGTCTCATTTCATTTCACAGAGTGTTTAAGTTGGAAGATTACACCAAGCATTTAATCCAATTTATAAGAATAAAAGAAAAGGAGAATCCCAATTACAATATATCTGATGAGTTCTAATCTGGTCTCTAAGCAATGAAATTTAAATGAAGAGAAATAATAGAAATAATAAGTGCAATTATTTATATAGTGCCATAAAGTTTGTGAAGCATTTTATGTACAACATTATTTTGATCCATAGAGAAATAGTTATAGTTGTTGATTTCTTTCTTTTTTTTATTTTGGAAAAAAGTACCCATTTATTGATTTATTGATTATGGTAAAATGGCTAGAGTGATAGTCTTTAAGTTATGAAGATCTGGGTTTTATTTTCTCACATAGTTATATCGTGATTCTGGACAAGACATTTAACTTCTTAATCATCTAGGCAATTCTCAAAGAATGTACAAGACAGAGAAAATCCTGATCTGCATTGGTAGAGAACATTTACTCATTTATGTGCTGCCAATACTAATAAAATCATAAGTTCAATTCCTAATCCTTTCCTTATGGTTAATACCTTTTGTATTTACATTATTTAACTTTCCAAATGTATTTCTTTTCTTTTTCCCTCCCTATATTTTTATAGCAGATAAGGAAAAGAGAGAATCTAAGAGATGCAATAAAATGAGTCAATTCTTCAAATACTACAATATTGCATACTTATAGTCCTCTTTCTCATCTCTACAAAGAAGTAGGAGAGATGTCTTATTTTCCAATTTCATTTTTGATTATTTGTATTCTTTCAGTTTACATGATTATAGTCATTATTTATGGGGGGGTTCCTGATTCTGTTTTGCAGAAGGCCACAGATAGTGGGGAATCCTGGCTGAGGTATAAAACCTTTTAATCCAATAAAAGGAACCCCCTGACAGTATCGTGTTCGGCTCCCCATATCCCCCTAAGGTTCATGGCCTTCCTGAGAAGTTAGGGGACAGTGACAACCAGTGTTGTAATTAAAACATAGTCATACCAAGTGGCAAAGAGAATTTACACACAATACCAAATTTTTTTATGTGGTCCTGATTGTGCAGTTTACAGTTAGCACCTGCACAGTGACGTAACGGCATAAGGGTAGATAAGGCTGAGAAAATTTGGAATAAACAGACTCCATATTTGACCATCCATGTGAGTCCCATCTCTTCACTTCTCTCCTAAGATAAAAGACTCGGGTTGATCCTGAGATTCTACAGTGAGCTAGTCTGGAGATTACACTGTTTCATCTTGTATCACACAGGTTTTTTCATTCTTCTCTATATTCAACACTTCCATAATTTCTTACCACTTGACAATATTCCATTATATTTCTGTATCATAACTAGTTCATGAACTGTCCAATCTTTGGACATACATTTTGTTTCCTGTTCTTTGCTAATATCAGAAGGTGAGGGGCCCCTTAATTTTTAGGAATTTTTTTTCAGACAAGTACTAAATTTACCCCCTTTCTCACATTCTATCATTGCTCCTGGTTTTGCTCTCTGGGAATAAACTGGAATAATATAATATTGTATCCATATTGCAGCTTTTCATATATTTGAAAAAACCTTTCATGTTCCCTATGAACTTTCTATTCTTCAGGTTAACTATTCTAAATTCCTTCAGTTATTCCTTGTATAACTTGGAATTAAGACCCTTCAATACCTAGGTTGTTTTCCTCTGAACACTCTCTAGCTTATCAATGTTCTTCCCAAACTATAGCATATAGACTTGAAAACAATAATATGGTCTGACCAAGTCAGACTTAAGCATGTTTGTCATTTTTTTATTCATGAAAACTATGTTTTCATTAGCCTAAATTTACATTACCCATTTTGGCTGCTATATCACTTTAAATTTCTAGTCTCATTAAAATTATGATTTGAACCTCCCAACAATCCTATATTATGATGTGATCATATCAATAGATAAATAAAAAAATTTTGACAAGATACAACACACATTTCTATTAAAAACAACAAAAAATATAGTAACCAATGTTCTTTTTCTTAATGTAGCAAGTAGTATCTGCTAAAACACAAGAGACAACATTAATGGAGATAAGCTAGATACCTTGCCAATAGGATCAGGTATAAAGCAAAGATGGCTATTATCACCATTACTAATTGATATAATGTTAGAAATGCTAACTACAGCAATATGACAAAAAAGAGAAATTGAGGGAATAACTAGAGGGGAGATAAATATTTTTGTAGATGATATGATGACTCAATCAAAATAATTTTGAAAATTAATAATTTCAATAAAATTGTAGGATAGAAAATAAATTCACATACATCAGCATTTTAATGTTACCAAAAATATCATAAAAAGATAAAGAGAAATTCTGTTTTAAATAACTGCATATTTAAATCACTATTGATCAGAGAAATACAAATTAAGACAACTCTGAGATACTACTACATACCTCTCAGATTGGCTAAGATGACAGAAACAAATAATGATGAATGTTGGAGGGGATGTGGGAAAACTGGGACAATGATGCATTGTTGGTGGAGTTGTGAAAGAATCCAACTATTCTGGAGAGTAATCTGGAACTCCTAAAGTTATCAAACTGTGCATACCCTTTGATTAAACAGTGTTACTACTGGGTTTATATCCCAAAGAAATCTTAAAGAAGGGAAAGGAACCCACATGTGCAAAAATGTTTGTGGCAGCCTTCTTTGTAGTGGCAAGAAACTGGAAACTGAGTGGATACCCATCAATTGGAGAATGGCTGAATAAGTTATGGTATATGAATGTTATAGAATAATATTGTTCTGTAAGAAATGACCAGCAGGATGATTTCAGAGAGGCCTAGAGAGACTTACATGAACTGATGCTAAGTAAAGTGAGCAGAACTAGTGATCATTGTACACAAGATTACACGATGATCAATTCTAATGGACATGGCTCTGTTCAACAATGAGATGATTCAGACCATTTCCAATAATCTTGTATGAAGAGAGAAACATCTGCCCCCAGAGAGAAGACTATGGGAACTGAATGTGGTTTGCAATATAACATTTTTACTCTTTTTATTGTTGTTTGCTTGCATTTTGTTTTCTTTCTCATTTATTTCCTGTTACATTTGATTTTTCTTGTATAACAAGATAATTTTATAAAGATTTCTACCATGTTTAACATATAATGGACTACTTGCCATCTAGGGAACAGGATGGGGGAAGTGTGGGGGAATTGGAACACAAGGTTTTGCGAGGGTTAATGATGAAATTCTCTATGCATATGTTTTGAAAATAAAAATATTTAATAAAAAATAACTACATGATTTTTATTTACACAGAGTGAAATTATATGACTACAACTACAAAATACTATTTGTTTTTCAATTTATTTTATTTTTAATTTATAGAAGAAAACAAGCATTTATGTAACAATAAAAAGATGATTGTACATGAAACTTCAAATCTATTATGTACAACTTCTTATTCCTTTTAAATATATAATAAAGTGGGGCAGCTAGATGGAACAGTGCTAGATAGCATGCTCGCAATGAAGTCAGGAGGACTCCAGCCTCATACACTTAATATTTCCTAGCTGTGTCACCCTGGGCAAATCACTTAACCTGAAATGCCTCAGCAATATATATATATAAAATTATAATGTAAATTTCTTTATTTTTCTTCTTTCTACTCAAGAGATGGCTACCATTACACACAATTATCTACACACACATATGCACACATGCACATACACAGATATATGTTTCATATATATAAATCATTTTATACATATTTCTATTTATCAGTTATTTATTTGGATGCAAGATAGTATCTTCCTTCATATATCCTTTACAGTTAATTTGGATATATAAAATAGTAAAATGACAGTCACTTGAAGTTTTTCTTGAAACAATACTGTTGTTACTATATACAGTATTCTTTTGGTTCTGCTCATTTGCTCTTTGTTATTTTTGCTAGTCTATCCATGTTTTTCTAAGATAATCAAACTCATTTCTTAGGCATAGCAGTATTGCTTCATAATTATATACCACAACTTGTTTAGCCATTCCCCAATTGAAAGGCACTCCTACAGTTTCCAGTTCTTTGCTGCTATAAATATTTTAGAACATATAGGTTCTTTTCCTTTTTACCTAATCATTGTTGGAGATATTTCTAGTAGTGATATTGCTAAGTAAAAGGATATAGAAAGGTTAATAACTCTTTGAGCATAAGTTCAGGTTGTTCTCTAAAATGATTGGATTAGTTCACAATTACTCCAGCAATGAATTGGTGTTCCACTTATTCCACTTTCCCTTCAACATTTGTCACTTTCCCATTCAATCATTTTGGACAATCTGATAAATGTAAAGTGACACTTCAAAGTTGTTTTACTTTGCATTTATCTAATCAAAACATTATATCTTGAAATAAAGATGCATCTAAATAGTTGGGGACATATTAATTAATCATAGGTAAAGCCAATATTGTTCCCCCCCCAGGCTGGGGTTAAGTGACTTGCCCGGGGTCACACAGCTAGGAAGTGTATGAGACCAGATTTGAACTCAGGTCCTCCTGAATTCAAGGCTGGTGCTCTATCCACTGAGCCACCTAGATGCCCCCTAAAGCCAATATTGTAAAACTGACAAAACTTCCTAAATGTATTACCAACCCAACTAGCTCTCTGAATTACTCTATCTCCCCACCATCTGCCTTACTCCTCCCAGCCTCTTTCAGCTCCTTTTTTTTAGTTCTGTTTTCTGCTATTGGAATTTAATACTTCTTGAGAATAGGCACTGTCCTTTTTTCTTATTTTTGTGTCCTCAGCACTCAACAATTTCTGAAACATAACAAGCATTTATGAATGCCTTATATACCTAAATTAATTTAGTTATGCAATATCATACCAATCAAACTATCAAATTCTTATTTATAAATATAGAAATATAATAAAAATTAATTAGGAAAATCAAATAATCAAGAATTTAAAAGGAATGATAAAAAAGTGAAAAAGAAGGTGGGGTAGCAAGACCATATCTTAAACTATTCTATAGCCATCAAAATTATGTGAAATTGATTAAGAAAAAAGAAAGGTCATTCAGTGGGACAGATTAAGTATACAACATACAGAAGTGCACAACAACACTATAGCCTAGTGTTTGATAAATCCAGAGGCTCCAATGGCTGGAGTATGAACTCACCCCTGGACAAAATTTGCTGAGAAACCTAAAAAGCAGTCTGGCGGAAATAAAGTTTAGACCAATGTCTTTTACTGGACATGAAGGAAATTTTTGAATGGCTACATACCTTAGAAATAAAAAGTTACATTGTCAACAGTATAAAAAGCAAGGGGAAATTATTCTTCAGGCTTAGGAATAGAGGAATAAGTTATAACTCAACAAAGGATAAATAGTATCACGGGAAGGGAAATTAGAATATTTCAATCATATAAATTTTAAAAGTTTTTATACAAACAAAACCAATGTTAAAATTAGAATCAAAATAGAAAAGTATGGGGCATCTAGGTGGTGCAGTGGATAGAGCACCAGCTCTGAAGTCAGGAGGACCTGAGTTCAAATGTGATTTCAGACACTTAACACTTTTTAGCTGTGTGATCTTGGGCAAGTTACTTAACCCCAGTTGCCTCAGCAAAATAGAAAAGTATGAGGAAATTTTTTACAGCAATTTATCTTGGGTAAAAGTCTTTTTTTCTCTGATATTTAGAGACTTCATTCAAATTTTTAAAGATAAAAGACAGTTCTCAGGTGACCAAAAGATATAAACAGATAATTGTTCTAAGTAACTAATAATTAAGAAAAATAAAACTTAAGACATCAATGAAATTTCATTCCCAGAATATTAGCAAAGACTAGAAAGATGGCAAATTTTAGAGGGACTGGTAGGTAAATAGGTACCCTAGTGCACTTATATTAGATCTGAAAATTGTTTCAGCCATTCTAAAAAGCAATTTAAAACTATGTTCAAAAATTTACTAAACTGCAAATACTTACAAGAACATCTCTAGAACTAACCTCAAATAGAATTAAAAAAAAAAAAAAAAAAACAAAGGAAAAGGACTCTAGTACATAAAAATCTCTAAAATAGTTATTAAACTGGCAAAGTGCAGAACACTAAAGAAATATCCACTTATGGCAAATGGCTGAAAAAATGTTGCTATGTAAATGTAGTGAAATATTCTTGTATTGTAACAAATTATAAAAGAGAAATTTTCAGAAAAACCTAGGAAAACAGATCAAGTGAAACAGAATGAAGTTAGTAGATTCAGAGCCATTTATATAATGACCACAACAAAAATAAAAACAATTTGGAAAGACTTAAGAAATCTAATCAATTAAATGACCAACCACAATTCACTACTTCCCATCAGATTTAATATTAATCATCAATTTAATATAAGTTTTTTAACATGGTCAAAACAGGTATTTGTTTTACTTAATCATGCATATTTGTTAGAAAGTGGTTTTTTTTGTTTTATTTTTATAATAGGGAGAGAAGAAAAATAGATTTTTATTAATTGAAATAAATCATTTTGTTCAAAACTCTATGAATCAGGGACTATAGGTACAGGTATCTCCATGTTACAGTGGCAAATCAAAGCTCAGAATAGTCAAATGATTTACCAGTGTTCAAACAGCTAAGAAATATCAGAGGTGGATTTTTGAATTCCACTCTTCCTGAGTCTAATTCCATTATAAATGTGGCTCTCCAGACAAATGAGTATTTACATATATGTATGTATACATACAGACATACAGATATATACATGTACGTATATACATATATGTACACATGCATATCCATATTTTTGTGTGTATAAATCCATATTGTTTTCAAGCTCCAAAAATGTGAAAACTATACAATACATCTTTCTTAGAAGGCTTCTCCCTTAAAAGAAACCTGATAGTAGAAAAGATTTGTTTATTTCAATCAGAGCATAATGTTCCCCTATGCATGACTACCTGAGAGCAAACTAGCTAGATGGCAATTCTACCATTGCTACACCTTTGTTTCTTACTTTACACACCCTGTGAACATATTCCCATTTGGGATTGCTAAAGCCTCTTATACCTAGAGCATAATTTTCTTTCTGGCATTAGGCAATCTCTTGTGTTTATATAACAACCCTAAACATTACTATTTATTATGTGAGATACTGCCTAAGATCTCTCTTCCCTACTCTCTGCTTCAATAACATAGAGAAATGAGGGCTTAGCATGCAAATCCATATATATAAAGACTACATTATCTGTCATATATTACCTTCATAAGAATTACTGAATTTTTTAAAATCATAGAATAGCAATTTTCCAACCTTAGATTGGTCCACAAGTGATTTAAATTTCTATACTAACAGAATAGAGAATTAAATACAGATTCTTAAAGTAGGAAAGGTCCTCTGTAATCATGAAGTTTAGTCTGTACTTATCAAAGTCTATCATGTAACAAGTTTAACAAATGGTCATCCATTTTTTTTTCTTAAAGACCCTATTGAGGAGAAAGTGATTCCCTACTGAGGCAACCAAATCTCCTTTTAGACTGTCTTCATTGTTCAATTTTCCCTTTATATCAGATCTTAATTCATCTCTCTAACTGCTATCCATTGTTCCTAGCTAGACTTTATATCAGACTTTCATTCACCTCTATAACCTCTGCCTATTCCTATTTCTGCCTTTTGTAGTCTGTTATGGGCCAGAACTTGAAACACAGTGCTAAGTCAGTGGAATTGATAGAGCCAGTGGTTATTTGGCATGGGGCTTAACAATTCTTTAGTTCAGTACATGTATTTAGTACTTACTATAGTTCTATAAGATTCACACCTTTGATTAGAGAGGATATAAGCTCAAACAAACTCAGCCAGAATGAGAACTAAGCAAGACAGAGAAGTGGTGGCAGGCTCTTCTCCTTCGCTTCTCCACTGAAACCAAGACTCTGGCTGCCCAGCCCCAGGAAGGAGATAATAAAGGATCTGGACTATAAGAAAGCTAACTGGACCCCAGGAAGAGACAAGACTTTGAAAAAAAGGCTTTGGACTTTAATCCCTGGCTGAACTTGTGGTGATTACTGAAACTGAAACAAAGGCTGCTCCTAGAAATCCCAAGACAACCTCAACAGAGAACATTACATTTTAGAGAGAATATTACATTTTGGCATCCAATGTTCTGGGTCGAGGAGACTTTTCCACTGAAATCAGGATCGTGTCTGCCCCACATTGGGCACCAAAATGTAATGGTCTCTTTGGGGTTTTCTTGGGGTCTTTGGGAGCAGCCTTCGTTTCAGTTCAGTAATCACCACATGAGTGGTCAGGGGTTAAAGTGCAAATCCTTTATTGTCTCCTTCAAAGTCTTGTCTCCTTCACTTGGGGCTCAGCTAGTTTTTCTGGAGGCCTATCTCTCTCCTTGGTTCTGAGAGCGTGAACTCCCATCTGCCTTCTCTGGCTTCTGAATCTCCCTGACTGAATCCTGGCTGAGGTTCCTAGCTTATATGCCCCACAGAGTATAAACCAATCATTATATCACTAGGAAACCATTATTTGTTGTAGGATTAAATCAATGCTAAACTAGATTTAACCATTGTCTCCTCAATTCCACTTAGTATCTTGTTTCAAGTTCTGGCCCATAACATCTCCTTGTAGGATTAAATCAATCATACTGAACCATGATAAATTAGATAACTATTGTCTCTATCAATTCCACTGAGTTAGCACCTTGTAAAAATGTTTTGTTTCAAGTTCAGAGTTTTGGCCCATAACAGTAGCCTAGTAGAAAAAAGGAAATCTATTGTCCCCTCTATATGTCAACTCTTCAAAAAATAAATAGTTAAAAACAATTATTATTTCAACCCTTCTACCCCAAGTTTCTCTTCTCCATTTTTTCACCTTTATTCAACCAGAAACCATTTCAATGATTGTTCCCTTATACTAGATGATTTTCTGCTTATCGATTTGTTTTGTAAACGTAGTCCCTAAACTCAACCAACACTCCAGGACTGTTGTATCCCTCCTCCTGTATCCTATTACTCTCTAAGTGCAATTTAATATTGTTTTGGATAGTAGGTACGTACTTATATAACACTATCAACTTACACAGGTCTTGAAATCCATTAAAAACCCCAATTTTTTTTCAGGGAACTTCTACCTAATCAGATTCAACCCTATCTTATTCTTGTAAAATAGGTTTTTGAAATCAAACTCAAAGAAACTAGGTCAAATAAAATATTCCAGATTTAGATTAGTGGAATATCACAGGCTTTTAAAAAGTATCTTTCTTCTAAAATATCATTATATTAAAGTAATGAAAATTGTATTGGCATAATGAGTCACACAAAGCAAATAAAAATTAATGGTAAAAATTAAATTTTTGAATAAATATTCACAAAATTCAAATATTAGAAATTCATTTCTTAAAAGCCTACAATATTTCTTTGTCAACTTACCAGATGAGTTGAATGAAGATTTCTGATTACACATAAAAGGCTAACCCTTTCAATTTTAACATACCTACATCAGGTTTTAGTAGCAGCCTTTCTTAGTTCAATAAGTCACAGGAGCCTTTTGAAATTCTTTCCATTTTTGTTCATTTTAATAAGTTGATTTAGACATCCACTTAAATAAGATGGGGATAAAGGAAAATAAGGTTTAAATAATTTATTTAAGCGGATTTGGAAGAGGAGGCAGTGGCTCCTAAAAGTACATGCCCTTATGACTAACACCAACAATAACTGAGCTGGATGTAAAAGGAAAAACATTCTTTTTGAATTACTGATTCTGAATATCTGTCCTGATATCCAGGATCTGCCTATCAATGGGACCAAAAGATTTTGATCTCTCAAAACATTTTACAACTCCTTATTCTAGGGATGGGAGGTAAAAAGCTATTCTCACAGAAATAGAATCATAAGATGCTAAAATTGGAAAAGATCTCAGAAAACCATATGAACAGACCTGAACAGAATTTTTTTTCTTTGATATCACTGAATAGTTCTTAGGGAGCCTTAACCTGAAGATTCCCATTGAATGGGGATCCTATGATTTCCTGAGGCAGCCCCATTCTCCTTTTAGATAGCTTTAAAATTTAGGAAATATTTCCTTGCATTGAAAAGAAATCTGCTTTTTTTTTTCCCCACAACTTTTACTCACTTCTAGTTTCAGGGCCAAGCAGAAAAAATCTAATCCCTATGTCACCTAATAGGCTTTCAACTGTGTTAAGATTGCTATCACATCATTGTCTATATTTCTTCCTTTCCGCTTTTAACATTCCTACTTTCTCCAGCTTATTCCCTGGGTTGCATTAGGATATCAGAGTCCCTCAGCCATCCTGGTTACCTTCCTATAAATGTTGTATACTTTCTCAATGCCATTTCTAAAACATGATACTCACCATAAGAGAAATAACTAGGATGAGAGAGTAAACATTGTACATTGTAGAGGAGACTAGATGAAGCTTTAAAAAAAAAATGAAATGGATCAACTCAGGAAGTATAGTTATCCCTTCCATATTTCAGGGATTGGGGAGATGGTCCCCCCAAGACCTGGAAAATTCACATAAAATGTTTTGGCCCTCCCTTCATACCAGAAAAAAATTCTGAATTACTATGGTATTAAAAGATAAAATATGTTGATATCTTACAATATTATACATACATTTTGTGCATTTCTGAGTTTTTAAAATTTTTTCTGGGTAGTTTGCCTTTATGTGTTATTGCAGCTTCTGCAAAATTCCCCCAAAAATTTTTCATTTAATTTCTTATACTGGATCCATGATATATTGGAGCCACAATGGGGAAAGTTGCAATGTGGAAGGAAAAACTGTAGTGGCATTTTCCTCACAGGATTGTTATTGTTATTTCTGTCATTCATTCTCTTTTTCTTTTTTTAATTAATTAATTTAATTATTTTTTACAAAAATTTTATGCATAGGTAATTTTCCAGCATTGACAATTGCAAAACCTTTTGTTTCAACTTTTTCCCCTTCTTCCTCCCATCCCTTCCCCAGATGGCAGGTTGACCAATTCATATTAAATATGTTAAAGTATAAGTTAAATATGATATATGTATACATGTCAAAACAGTTATTTTTGCTGTACAAAAAGAATTGACCTGCGAAGGAAATAAAAAAATGTAGGCAGACAAAAATATAGGGATTGGGAATTCTATGTGGTGGTTCCTATTCAACTCCCAGAGTTCTTTCGCTGGGTATAGCTGGTTCAGTTCATTACTGCTCCATTGGAACTGATTTGGTTCATGTCATTGTTGGAGAGGGCCTTGTCCATCAGAATTGATCATCATATAGTATTGTTGTTGAAGTATATAATAATCTCCTGGTCCTGCTCATTTCACTCAGCATTAGTTCATGTAAGTCTCTCCAGGCCTTTCTGAAATCATCCTGTTGGTCATTTCTTACAGAACAATAATATTCCATAATATTCATATACCACAATTTATTCAGCCATTCTCCAATTGATTGGCATCCACTCAGTTTCCAGTTTCTGGCCACTACAAAGAGGGCTGCCACAAACATTCTTGAACATACATGTCCCTTTCCCTTCTTTAGTATTTCCTTGGGATATAAGCCTAGTAGCAACACTGCTGGATCAAAGGGTATGCACAGTTTGATAACTCTTTGAACATAGTTCCAAATTGCTCTCCAAAATGGCTGGATATATTCACAATTCTACCAACAATGTATCAGTGTCCCTGTTTTCCCACATCCCCTCCAACATTGCACATTAGCTTTCTCTGTCATTTTAGGCAATCTGACAGGTGTGTAGTGGTATCTAAGAGTTGTCTTAATTTGCATTTCTCTGATTAATAATGACTCAGAACATCTTTTTATATGGCTAGAAATAGTTTCAATTTCTTCGTCTGAGAATTTTCTGTTCATATCCTTTGACCATTTATCAACTGGAGAATGGTTTGATTTTTTATAAATTAGAGTAAATTCTCTATATATTTTTGAAATGAGGCCTTTATCAGAACCTTTGACTGTAAAATGTTTTCCCAGTTTATTACTTCCCTTCTAATCTTGTCTGCATTAGTTTTGCTTGTAAAAAAAAAACTTTTTAATTTGATATAATGAAATTTTTCTATTTTGTGATCAGTAATGACTTCTAGTTCTTCTTTTGTCATAAATTCCTTCTTTTTCCACAGGTCTGAGAGGTAAACTATCCTATGCTCTTGTAATTTATTTATAATCTCATTCTTTATGCCTAGGTCATGAACCCATTTTGACCTGATCTTTGTGTATGGTCTTAAGTGTGGGTCAATGTCTAGTTTCTGCCAAACTAATTTCCAATTTTCCCAGCAATTTTTGTCAAACATTGAGTTCTTATCCCAAAAGCTGGGGCTGTCATTCATTCTCAAAGAGGACCAATGACTACAGGTAGGTTGACTTGACTTGCAAGTGAATTGGATGTAAATGAAGGAGGTCTGTGCAAATTTACCAGCCTCATTCTTTCCTCCAGAGCTATCTGGATCCAGTGGGATCTAGCCCTATCACCTCACAGGAAATCTTTATGTGAAGACTATAATGAATACCTGTTGAAGTTGTTGCAAAAAAGTCTGTTTGAGTACAGATTGAATAAAATAGCCTCTGAAGACTCTTTCCCACCTAGAATTTCTGGAATTCTGTGAATGACCCCTGGAACTGATTGTGGGTATCACTAGGAAGCATAGAATTGAAGATGACTTGAAGTTATAAGATCTGACATTAACTACTAGCTAAGAACCTGAGATTTAATTTCTTTCTCCACTATATAGTCAATTAACAAAAAGGCAAAAACATAGTTCCAGCTCTAAGGAGCTCACAAAGTAAGCAGAAAGACAACTGTACATAAGTAATATGGGACCTTACATTCAGAACTGGAAAAGATCTTTGAGATGATCTAGTCTAGGTTTTTTATTTTGCAATTGAGGAAACAGGATTCAAAACATGAGGAAGTTTTCCTCAAGATCCCAGAATTATTAAGGGGCCGAGCCAAGAATCAAACTCAGGTTCCTCATTTCCAAATCTAGTGCATTTTCCAGTGTGCTATTTGCCCTCTTTAACTTACTTTGTGGCTGTTTATGAGTAGGGTGCTAGGTGACACAATAAAGTGCCAGGTCTGGAATCAGGATGATTTACCTTGCTCCTACTTACTAACATCTCTATTTGCTTCAGTTTCCTCATCTGCAAAAAAGAACTGGAGAAGAAAATGACAAACCAATCTAATTTCTTTGGCAAAAAAAAAAATCCTAAATGAGATCATAAAAACTTAGAAATGACTAAAAGGACTGAACAACAACAGAGATGGTTTAGTGTGACTTATTCGATTATGTTATTTCCTTAAATCCCTTTGCTTTGACCTGATTGTGTCTTCTAACTGACTACAAAAAAGTAAACACATGCATAGGTGTCTAATAGACATGGATTTTCATGGTTGCATTCCTATAACATATCTTAAATCTGGGGTAGTTATTTTGGCCTCAAGTGACAGAGATAGAAGCTGTCTAGTAGCAGAAAAGTCATATGAGTAAGAGTGATCCTATTCTTTCTTTAATGGGTATGCTCTTGAAAACTTTCCTTCTAAAACTTCCCCTCTAAAAGGTGAGGTCTCTGAACAGAAATTTAGGATTAGTATTAAAGTAACCCCTAATAATCATGCCAGCTAAGAAAACTTTTTTTTCCTAGTAGGATAAATTCTGAATGATATCATGATAGCTAAGAAACTTCTATCTCATATACACAAGAGTTTGGGATTCAGGAATAATGTCAATGTATATTGTCCTAATGGAGCCTCACAAGCAAGCACAAGTCTACTTATACTCCTGTGGGATCTCTTGATGCTCCATTACTGCCCTGGCTGCTGCCTCAGGTTTTGATTTAAAAAGAAAGAAAGAAAGCTGTTGGAAAGTACTTATAACTTTTATGTGTCTCAGTCTCCACACAGTTGATGATTCCTAGTGGAAAAAGCAATCCCCTTTCTTTTCCTTCTCACCTTACTCTCAAAGAAACTCACAAGAGAAAAGTTGAAAATTACCAAGAATAGTCTGTTGACTTTATTTTATAGGTAGGGCACAGAGGGATAGTTCTTCCTTTAAAAGTCATTCTTTCCAAGAGGCTTAATCAACTAAAAGTTGGGAAGCAAACCCAATCAGCAAATCAGTCATGAATTTTCTTTTGTATTCTTATCAAGGTACCAATAAAATTCTCATCCTTATTATCAAACTGATACTTTCTTGACTTCAGACAAGCCCTCCTCATAAAACATTTTTAAATACATCTGGGAGTTCAACAAATTGATTAGGAAACTCTTATTATCAACTCCCGCCCATGTCCCACCTCCCTATCCCATGGAGGACATTCCTCAAGTACCAATATGCTCTTCACCTTGCCATTAATTTAAGGGGTTTTCATTATAACTAGCATAAGAATTCTCAGAGATTTTAAAATATTTATGTTCTCCAGATCTTCATATACTTTGAAAGAAAGCCATCACAAATATATATAAATATAGAATGGCAGAAGGAATGCCAGCTCTGGAATCAGAAGGCTTGGGTTCCCATTAGATGCCCCATTCCCAGTGGTAGATTCCATTCATTATTTCTATTCTAGCATGTTGTAATCTAAATTACTTGTGTCATTTTTGTTTACTATTAGGTTGGATAAATGGTTAAATTTTCCGTTCACAATGTATTATGGCTTTTCTGTAACTGGCTTTTTCATGGGAAAGGAAGTCAAGATTTTGGATATAGTTTGGGAAATTCCTTGATTAAAAGAGAAACTGAGACAAACACTATTTAAGGAGGAAGATAGATATAAATCTAGTTTAATATATCCCCACTGAGGAGAGTACCATAGAACAGCCTTATGGACCTAATCTCTAGCTTCTCTCCTGACAAGAAAATCATCCCTAGAGAGGAGTAGGGGGGTTTCTAGAGATATCTATATATCCCTTCCTTTAAGCTAAATTTTGAGAGACTTTTTTGGACATATACATAATCTTAATGGCATAACACATATATATGTATTGTGTAAATATACTTGTGTATGTCATGTGTACCTTACACCTAATAACTTATTGCCTTTTCAGGGATATTTCAAGAATGCTTCTTTTTCAATTTGGGACATAAGGAACTTTTGATGAAGGAATTCTCTACTCAATGCATATCAGCAACTTCTCTGAAAATTCATGTCAGAGAGATGACTGGGGTACTGAGTTTTAGTGACCCCAAAGGGGCATGCAACCAATATGTATCAGTGGCAGAATTTGGTTTATGTCTTCTTGATTCTTAGACTGGCTCAGTGATCACTTTTTGAAGATACTTTAAGTATGGTCTTACCTGAAAGCAAAGAGAAAGAGGGACAAATCTCTCAAAGTCCATTCAAGGACTATGCTTTTAAACTCTGAAGCTTAACTGCAGTGGAGGATGAAAATCCTTACTAAAAACCGTTCTTTAAATATTATTGGGTGTCTAATGGGAGGAAAGTTCATCGCCAAATTTTAATAACTTTCTTTTTAAACTACATGGAGCCTCCTTATTACTTAACCTGTTTGTTCACATACCTGAGAAGTCACTGATACTAATGTAATATCAGAGTGGAAGCAGTGGAATTAACTATTCAATTCTGTAAGTCACAGGAGACGCTCGACCAATGACAAGAATTTTTTATTACTATTTTTGTAATAAAATAGAACCACAGGCATCTACAAGTTGCCTCCCCCATTCCCCTCCCAGATCTGGCTGGGGCATGAAGAGACCCTTCTGGGACTGTAATTTAGGAATTGGGACTGCTTCAAGGTGAAAGTTTTTTTAGCCTCTTCTTTCTGGGATTTTTTTTTTTTCCTCCAAAGGACACCATGTGCCTGTCTTTCTTTCCACCCTCTCTTCTGGATGTCCCAAAATACAAATCAAGATTCAGTTTTCTAAAGACTAAACGTCTGTTTAGTATATTTTGGTTTTCTCACAGTGATATTCCCTACCTTTGCCAAGATAAATGAGTGTGTCCATTTATTTTTTAAAAACCTCCTACAAGTCCCGGTGGGTCTTTTGGCATGAAATATTCATAATCTAACTCCAAATTACAGTTTGGAACATAACCACCTGAATTACTTTTAGTCCAAATTCATTTTGGATTCATATATGAGGGGGAAGAAAACCTGGACGACACAGAGTGTCCTTTGAAGGAAAGAAATCCTGAATGAAGAAGTAGGTGGGAAAACACTTTCTCATCCCAAACCAAACCAAATTCCCATGTTGTTTGTACCTCCAGACTCATTTAGGGGAGGAGGAACAGACTTTGGCAGAGAAAGAAGGTACTGAGAGTTAGAGGCCAATGAGTATGCTTTATTTTTCTTTATTAAGGCTAATTTAGGAAATTAAGGTGAATAAAATGCTCTAACTATGGTAACTATGCTTCAATTACATCTGCAAAATTTTAAATTATTCAGATTTTCCAGTTACTATTCAGATCATATGGTCACATTAGGACATGATGTCTGCTTGATTGGTTTGATTTTAGATTTGGGGGTTAGAAGAGGATCTGTCTATTCAAAACCTACTGTTTGATGTCACTGAAGTGTTACCTGGCAGATCTGTTTGCAAATCTATTTGCAAATGCAAATCTACTTCCCAAAAGGTATTGAATTTTTTTCTAATTCGGATGTAAATAATTTTGAGAAGCAAAATATTGCTTTTCTATACACCTTCTAGGATTGGATCCAAATACTACAATAAAAATTGTTAGAGAATCAAATCAATTATGCATTTGTATCTCAGGAAATGAACTCCTGACTTATTTTCACACTGAACCACAGATTCATACTAGGGATAAATTGATTTCCAAAGAGAAGAGTCAGGTTTTTATCACATTCTTTAAATTATTATGTGCCCAATCCAGAGTAGAATTCCAGAAAAAAAATTTCTAAAATAAAACCTAGGAGTGATTCATGTTGAGGATCACCCTAAAGTTCTTAATAATCTCCAAAATATGGCTACAACAAAGCTATTTATTTCCTTTGCCACAAATGAAATGCTTTTTTAAAAAGGAGACATATAATATACACTAAAAAAAAAAAAGCTTAAGATATAAAGCAGTAAGCCCTCACCATCATTATGCAGTCTCTAAAAGACAAAGTACTTTGTGTGACTGCTGAATAGGTATTTCACTTTTGCTAGACTTGCTTGATAAATCCACTCACAAAATTCTTGTCTTCTGGCTTGCAAGGCAAGGCTCTTGGATTATTTTAGGTTAAAAATGAAACTTTCAGTAGATATTTTCTCTGAGAAAAACGTAGTTTCTGGAAGTACTTCCCATTAGCTAACTGGAACAATTCAGTAATCCTGGAACTCTCAAACTCACAAGGGATATCAAGGCTGGGAACAACAGAGACACTCTAAGAATTGGTAATCACACATCATTTTCAATCAAGGAACACAAACTCAGAAGAAGGAAATGAGGCTCAGGCTCACCTAGGCAAGCATAAGTTTTACAGATGATGAAAATGGCACATTTAAAAACTGACACACGAATAAATTACTGACATAAAGCTTAGATAATGATAAAATTGGTATTAGTAACATATCCATGATGTTACCCTTGCAAATAAAATAGCAATGTTCTAATTGCAAGTGTGAAGTAGATGATGATAGTTTATTCTGCCACCCATCTTTCAGAAGCTATTTACCTCCTCTTTTGTCCCTTTAAGCCTGCTTTCAATAAGTTGTTAAATAATATCTGCTGATTTTGATCCAATTTGTGACCTTTATTATTTCATTTATTCACTCACTAAAAGCCTAAGGTAAGAGAGGAAGAATCTCATAAAATCTTAGAATGGGAAGGAATCTCTCTTCTAGGCCAACATGAACTTACAAAAGAAAGACACAGAGTCTGCTTTAAGACATCCAATTCCAAGGGAGCCAATGCTGGGCAATTCTAATTGTAAAAAAGGAAAAAAAAATAATTCTTCCATATATGCAATCTAAATTGCTTTGTAGCTTCCTTTTATCCTTCATAGTTGATCCCTTTCAAGACAAACAGATCAAGTCCAATTCCACCAAATATTTGAAGATAGCTCTTATGCACCCTCACCTTCCATTTCCACATTAAATTTGGTTCAATCAAACCTAATAATTAGTGATCTCAAGGCCCTTCTCAATACAACTTGCAGAGTAAAAACAGCGGTGGTTCTATAATTTAAGTAACTAGGTTCAAAAGACATCTGTGTCAATACCTGTATTTCACCAAGTAAGGATAGTTTTCTCTTTTATAAAATTATGCAGTTGGAAAAAATGTTCTCTAAATTTCCTTCCAGGCCTAAATCTATGTTTCGTAAGTTGTAGGAGGATCAATACATCTCTAACCTTTCCAAGTGGAGTCCTCTCTTACACTAAATTTACTTATGTCATTACCATGGGAAAAGTTATTAATACCAATTTTGTTATTACCTAGGCTTTATGCCAGTTATTTAATCATTTGTGCATTTTACTATCTGGGAAATGGGTATAGCCCTCTTGAAACTTATAATCTAAGCAGAATAGAACATATACTCAAATACACAAAGTTATATAATAACTATAGTACAATATAGACTAATACATGCATAAGAGTATACTGGATGAGTTTAGAGAAAGAAATAATCATCTGAGACTTGTACTAGTCATCAAAAAGTAACTCCTAATTGATGTCCATTCTATTTTCAGGCATCAAAACAGAAAGCAAGGTAGAACATTTTGGTTGGTGACCTAATGGCCCCATCAAATCATGACATGTATGATCACCTATTCCACCAGTCATACTTGAAGTCTTGTATATAATTGTTGCATTTAATCTCGTTTCCTGAACTGACTCACTCATTTCTAATCAGTCACAGATTTCTAAACAAAATGAACCACCTCCTATATCCTTACATGCAACTGATATTGGTATTGCTTCTCAACCTGAGAAATGATATATCCCAAACACTTTAAGAGAAAATATATAATTGTCTTTCTTTAATCCAAAACTTTTGATCAATGAAAGCAGAATGCTCAAATATTTTAGCAGGATTCGTGGCATCTAATTTTAAAAGTTAGATTGGTGTTGAATAAAAATAACTGATAAAATAGAAAATTAGCAGTGAGGTCATAGAATTAGATATGATAAAGGATTTTAAAGGCAACTGATCTCAACTCTTCTAATATACAGATAAGGAAATAGGGTCCTGAAATGATAAATGGTTTGCCAAGATCATCCAAGTAGCAAAGCAGAATCAAAATCAGTATTTGAATGCTGTTACCCCAGAACTAATTCTCTTGTCATATACAAGGCTGACTTCAGCTGTGGCATCTCTCTTTCTCCAGGCTTTATCAGAATCATTCCATTAATAGTAGAACACTAAAATGTTAAAACTTGAAGAGAATTCAGAGATTATATAGTTCAGCCTTTTCATGTTACAGATGAAGAAACAAATGCATTCTAGACTGAATCTTTTTTTTTTTCTTTTCTAAGGCAAAGAAGACCTGCTGAAAGTTTAAAATTGCTGAAAGTAAAATAGCTTTAAAAATAATACATTTTAATGAAAATGTAAAAACATCCTTGAAAATAGCATTTTTCTGATTCATTTAAGACCATCCTTTCTCAAATTGGAGAGAGAATCCCAGCTTAGTGTTAGGCATTACTCATTCAGCAAACTTTTCTTCTCTGAAATTATGTCAACACTATGAGCACTGCCCTCCTCCCTTACTTACCACCATCTGCTGCCTGGTGGGCTCTACTTCACCCCTGCAATTATTAGCTTGTTTCTGACTTGTCCTCCCTTTCAGTCCTACATTAAGCCACCCGTTATAACTTTTCCTTCCTGAGAGAACACAAATCTTCAAAGCAAATTCCCCAAAGTTGGTTCAAGTTTAAAATAAAAATACTTATCATTATCTAATAACAATATCCAAGGATCCATGATTCCAACATTCCTTGCATTGATCACATGATAGAAGAGGAGTGTGGTATAGTTATAATGGAAAAAGAAGATAGAGTTCAAATTAGGAGAAACCTAGATTCAAATCTAGGCTTACCAGCTGTGTGATCATGAGCAAATTACATAACCTCTCTGATCATAAATATTCTTTTCTGTTAAATTCCCAGCTGTTGTGTCTTCCTCTCCAATTCAATTTGTTGTGTGCGCATTTATTTATACATTTCTTTCAACTAGATTACAAGCTTCTTAAAGGGCAGAAATTGGTGTTTTATTGTTGCTGTTGTTTAACCTCGTCCCCAAGGTCTAGTGAAATGCCTGGTACAAAGAAAGTGTTTAATAAATGCTTTTTGATTAACTTACTGATTAATTAGTACCTCTCTAATAGAGTTATTAAAGAAATGAAGAATACATACATAAAGCATTTTGAAAACCTTGCAGTGCAATTATTTATATACTTCTATCTCAACTTTAGTATACTGTTTTCACTAAGCCAGCCTTCTAGTGATAGACTTCTCTAAATTTAGCTAGACTGATGCTTGGATAATGTATAGAATCTGTGTGAATTGCATGTTATATCTCCCTTTCCTAATGGCATCTGAAGCTTCTTTTGTTGTCAGTCTATTCTCATAAAATTTACTGAAGACAAAAATTGACAATAGACCCATGTAATTCCCTACTTTTACAGCATGAAACAAAGATAACAAATGTAATTTCAAATATTTATAATAAAAATATATTTGTATATCTTATGTAGAACAATACTGTGAGAAAGGAAAAAAGCTTAGATAAGAGTTCTTAAATGGTAGAGTGTAAAGGGCTAGAACTGAGCACGTGAGACTAATTGCCAATTGGACAGTTCCCTATTAACTTGTTTGAAGGTTGACCTTCCCCAGATGTTCTGTGCTGACTTGATTGGTGGGACAAAGAGGGAGAAGTGACATGTGTGGGAGGAGTAGGAAGAGGAAGAAGAGGAATTGAGACACAGAAGCTGAGTCAGTCTCTCCTGGTGTTTGAGGGAGGAAGGTGTGTGTGAGATTGCTAGGCCTAAGCCCCTGACCTTGACCAAAAAAGATCAAGAATAAAGACATTTAGTGATCCTGATTCCGGCTGATTTCTGGGAAGACAGAGTTCCAGCAGTAGAGGATAAAATCTAGTGGAAGATATTATTCACACAATACCTCAATATCAATAATATAAAATAACATAAGACAAATGCAGAGAACTGAAAAGCAAAGGTTTCTTTAATTTGATTAATTTGGATTAAGTTTATTAATTTAATTTAATTTTTAAATTAATTTAATTTGATTAATTGATTAATTTGGAAAGGCATTGCCAACTGGAATTATCTGGGAAGACTTTACTGAGGAAATTGTATTTGTGCTTAAAGTAGGAGTCCATAACCCAGGAAGAGTAAATTTTAAAGGGTCCATGATCTTAGATGGGAAAGACACACATTTTTATTTCAACATAGTTTCCTTTGTATTTGTATGTTTTTATTTCAAGGATTTAAACAAAACACTGTTCCAAAAATGGATCCATAGGTTTTAATCTCACACACACACACACACACACACACACACACACACACACACACACACATACACACACAGGCTGAGGACCCATGCTTTAGAGTATAGATAGAAACTGATCAGGCAAAAAAAAGAGAAAGGATGTTCTACAACAATGTGAGGGAAGATGAGGAAGACGAAAATGGTAATATGAATGAGAAAAGAGAAAGAGTAAATAGTTTAATTTGACTGAAATACAGAATATATTAAAATAAAAAAGATGGGAGTAAGTTATAAAGTTGTCATTCATGAAGAGGATAGATGAAATTATAGGTGATTTGTGTGTGAACTGGATTTAAATGAGGCAGAAGTGAATATAATCGTTAGCCTTACTCTCTCTTCCAGAGTCTCTGAAGTACAGTGGCAAAACAAATCAAGACCAATGGAAATGGCCAAGGATACAGTATATGACCTTGGTGTTTTCACTATCTGACCAAACAGTAAGCACTCCACATGCCTACTTTCAATTACCTTCACAACCATTGAAATAAATTATTCTCATCCATCCATTCCTTTTGGGAAAGTCTTCATATGTTTGGGGTAGACATCTCCCTAATTCACTGACGGGTCTGAATTTTTGTTGGTTATTCACAACCAGGTTTAGCCCAACACCTTGACAGTTTACCAGGCTATGGCTACTTGTAGCCACAGGTGAGAGCTGGGTAAATGTCAAAGGCAGATAAGCAGCCCTGAAAAAGGCCAATTAAGCTCTCACCTCAGAAGTGCTGTATCACCCCATAGAAAAAAGTAGAGTGCCATTTTGTGAAGTGCATTGAATTCTAGGCAAAGGAGTATTAATTTTATATAAAGAGTCAGAGAATATCTCTGAATAAAGGCATAGCATAGATCTGGGAATGAAAAATATCTATTTGATAGCAGTATGGAAGACGAATTGAAATAAGAGGACAGACAAGATTACCTTTTAGGAGACTCTTGTCATAATCTAGTCAAATGACAGTGAGAGCCAGGAATATGGTGTTAATGGTGGAAATAGAAAGGAGGGATCATAGAATCACAGAGCTAGAAAAAAACTTTAATAATTATTTAATATCTTGGTTTTTTAGATAAATGAACTAAGATAAAGGCAGGTTAAATGATTTGAGCAGAGCTACATAAATTACAAATGACAGAACTAGTGGTCTTATTCAATATTCACTGAAAGAAATGAAAGTGTCAAGTTAGAAACAGGAGAACTATACAAATGATTAAATGTTAGTAGTGAGAAATAAGAGTCAAAGGTAACTCTGAAGTATCCAATATGGAAACTGAATAAATGTCAACATGTCATTCAAAAATTATGAAGCTAGAAGACTTCATTTGGGGCACGATTAACTTGAGATTATATCAAATTGTCCAGGTGAAGATACTGTGGGAAGTTGGAAATATGGGCCTAGAGCTCAAAAGAAAAATAGACTAAAAACATAAATTTAGTAGTTATGTGTATGAATTGATTATTGAAACCCCCAAAAATGTAAATGACTGACAAAGAAAGAGAAAATTTAGAGAAAAAAAAAGTCAAGGACAGAACCTCAGGGAATTTCCTCCTTAAAGGATGTATAAAGTCAGTCATCCCAAGCCATCAAACTATAGAGAAGAAAAGTCACAGAAGTATAGATCTATAGCTAGAAGGGAACTCAAAAGCCATCTAGCCCAACCTGTTCATTTTATAGCTGAAGAAACTGAGGTACAAGAAATCTAAATTTCTAAGTCATGCAAGAAATAAGAATAAGGGATTTTCTTCCTCAAGTGATAGAATTCTTAATAATCTCATTGCCTCCCTGTTAATGAAATTAAAATATTGTGAGTTTTTAAACCATTATGTATTCAACAAGCCCTATATCAAAATGAAACAAGAACCTATAGTTTTATTCTTCTCAACTGGGTCCTTCTGATCATTTCCATTTGATCCTTTTGCTCAAATAAAAGAGAATACAGAAATAGTGGCAGAACACAGTGATTTAAATGAATTCCAAGTCACCACTCCAGAACCCCTGGAGAATACATTATTTGGGTTTGTTCCCTGGAAGTACTATTTTAAGCATGCAAATCCTGTCAGTGTTTCTGTATTTGTGATTGAATTGAATATGAATCAAAGGCTTAGGCCATCTTTTTCATTCTTTTCAGATTATAAAGTCTGAACCAGCTAAAAATGTTTTACCCCATGGAAGTTTAGACTTTGCTTATATTCATCCCTGGCACAAATGAGCTCAGGGAAAGAAAAAGTCCTGGCCCATCAGATGCTATCTAGATCTGGAAATTAGAAATTAAAATGATTAATGTCTAGAACATAAAACTCAATTATAGAAGAGGTCATTGGGGTAGTGATAACACACAGTGAGGATGATGGGATTACATACAAATTCTGAAGCCTCTTGTGACTGATTTTATTTTATCCTCATGGGCAACTAATCAAAGAATTTCTCTTTTTTAAAAAGCTCCTTTGACTCTCGGATGAGATTTCTTGCATTGTTAGAAGAAATTCTATCAGTGCATTGTTGAGATGACTTGGTGTCCTGTGGAGAGCTCTTCTCACACTTCATCTGAATCATCATCCTCACTAAGTCATTTTACACAATATTGTAGGCCACATTATTAAATTCCCACCTTTCTAAACCAGGCTGGCTCCTCCTTTAAGTACCCTGCTCTTCTGTTTCCTGGTTTCTGTTGTCTCTACAGCACAACATTCTAACATTCTTCTATGTTTGTCCCTTGAAACCCATTTAATGTGGGGTTTTTCATGATCTAAGATTTTATCCACAGTGTCCATTCATTGTAAGTGAGTCACCTTACCTGGAATCTAAAAACCCTCCCTCTATCCAAGAAGAGAACAGAAGTAATTTATCTTTTGTTTAATAGGGGACAAAGTTCATCTCTCAGACTTAATTTGTTTAAGTATTTGGAATACATAAGGTCCAAAATGTTTTTATCTGCCATTTTGAAAGTATTATGAATACAATTCTGACCCAATAGGCAAAAGAATGGATCTTCAATATTTTTTTCATCCTCTGTCAGTCTTGAGTGGATTAGAAATGTCTGGCACTTTATGACCCTATTTAGGGCTTTTCTTGGCAAAGATACAGAAAAGGTTTGCTGTTTCCTTCTCTAGCTTATAAGGAAACCAAGACAAACAGGGTTAAGTGATTTGGCCACAACCACACAGCTAGGAATTATCTGAGGCCAGATTTGAACTCAGGAAGAGGATTATTCCTGACTGCATGGAGCAGTACTCTATTAACTGTTCCACCTAGCTTCCCTTCCATCCTCTTTCTATTAGTTACTTACTGAGTGATATACACTTCAATATGCCTTTCTACTCATCAACAAAATAAGGGACTATATTAATGTTGAATCTGTGATAACTCATTATAAAATAAAAAGATTTTAAAGCATTTCATGAAAAAAATCCTAAATGCCACACAACTGTAAAATAATAAACCTGATTGTCTCGTGAAGGGGGATTCTTTCCTTTGGGGAAATGCAACCTTACTGTCATGTAGCAGACAAATCAGGAACTGAAAATCCAATGTGGAACAATAAAAAGGACATTTGCTATGCAATGAGAAGAATTAGGTTTCAAGTGCCATTTTGGTCACCTACTACCTGGGTGATTCTTGGCAATTCACCTACATGGATCACCTTCTGTTTACAATTCAAACACATGTGGTGAACTTCATTACATCTACCAATAACTGCAGGAATGGGGCTGGGGCTAGGTGCTGACATGAGGTATTCAGATCAGCTTGCCACCCAGAGAAACCAATAACTCAGGAAGCTCTAAGAAAAAACTGACTCTGAATACAAAAGATTAATGTGACTGACCCTCAAGTAACTCTTTTCTGAGCTTTTCCTTCCCTTCAACAAGTGAAAAAGCACTTAAAATCCAGATAGAAGAACAAGAGTTGCCTACTACTATGTGTATAAATACAGGAGTCACCAAGTTACTATTTCTTTTTTAGATGAACATGTATGTTGAAATATAATCAACCAGTTTTCATCTTGTTAACTTTGAAAGGTGGAAGGTGCCATTAGAAGTCTTCTACTCTGATTCAAGGCAATTTCAATAGACTTGTGATGGAAAGAGCTATCCACATCCAGAGAGAGAACTATGGAGACTAAATGTGGATCAAAGCATAGTATTTTCACTTTTTTGGTGTTATTGCTTGTTTGCTCACTTTTTTTTTTCTTTCTTGTGTTTTTTCTACTTTTGATACAATTTTTCTTGCATTGCATGACAAAAATGTTAATATGTTCAAAAGAGTTGCATATGTTTTAACCATACCAGATTACTTGTTGTCTAGGGGAGGTGGAGAGAGAGAAAATTTGGAACATGAGATTTTATAAAGGTGAATGTTGAAAACTACCTTTGCAAGTATTTGGAAAAATAAAAATGTATTATTTAACAAAAAATTGATATCTTCCATCCCCTCCTAGCAAGTGTAGTTGGAAGCAGTCTACCAGAAGTGGTAGTAGAGCTTAATGTCAGAGGAAGGTCCTGAAGACAAAAGTGGAAAGACAATCATCCAAGGACTAGCAGCAGCATCAGAGTTTTGACAAAAAGTTAACTGTATTCTGTCTAATAGTACAGGTGATTGATTCTTAGTCCTTTC
The DNA here is from genome assembly GCF_048593235.1 of Sminthopsis crassicaudata. Lineage (NCBI taxonomy): Eukaryota > Metazoa > Chordata > Mammalia > Dasyuromorphia > Dasyuridae > Sminthopsis > Sminthopsis crassicaudata. The sequence goes on from NC_133618.1 coordinate 155,541,609, forward strand.
TACACCAAGAAGTATACTTAAGGAGACTATGATAAGTTCTTAAGAAAGGGAGAAAATTACTCATAGAGCCAGGGAGTGTAAAATGACTCCCATGGGCCCTGACTCCATATTTGTTACCTGTATTTAAGTTTAAGCATGATCTCCTCAGGTATCTTATGAATGCAAGGGAAGAATGTATGCCTCTTGGTTTGGTAGCACTCTTTCCTAGAAGTTAATTGATATTTTATGGTTGGTTGATCCTGCGGAGGATGTCTAATGGGACCTTAAAATTACCAATATTAGAAAACACAACCACTCAGGTTTACTTCCTAGGATTCAAAGTAGGGAGAAGTAGGAGGCATTTTCCTTCAAGAACCCAACTCATCACTATGACTGGTGAATTGGAAGTATGAAATCAGGAGATGCTATTCTACTACCAAATGAAAACCAAAGATTCCTCTAACATCTCTTGGAGATTATATTTTCTTTTATAAGGTCATCTGAGTGGATATCTTAGATAGAGAAGAGATGTTCTCTCACTGTGAGTGAGATTTCAATATTCCTATGGAAATAAGTAGTTACAACCTTCATCAAGAAAGAGACTTTTTAAATTTTCTGAAAGTGATCCAAGAGGAAGTCTTTATCAAAATGAGTAAAACTTGGCAAGAGGACTATCACTTAGGGCAGGTCCACCAACTTGGACTGAATTCAAGATAGCAAAGTAAAATTAGATGTCAGAAGGAAGATTGGTAAAGCTAGCTCAAAATTTTGAAGATAAATGTGCAAAGAAAAATGTGGGTGGACAGAGGTGGGTAACCTATATAGCATATCTCCCAGGGACAACTATTTACCAGCTGGGAAGACAAGTGAAAAAAACTTTTAAAAGTACTTTCAAACTTCACAAATTGTTGGGATATTTTGATTGGGGGGGTTCAAAAGTTTTGAGTCACTGGAAGAGCTTGGGAACCTATTGCCAGTCAGGATATTCAATACAGGAAAAAGACTGAAACAAAAGGAGACCAGCTTAGCATATGGTAGGGAGTTAGGAAGATCCAAAACTGGAAGAGGTTAAGGTTTATTATCATTATGAAAGCTGAAATCATACATTTAGCCTTAAAAGGGTCAGGAAGAATTAAAGCAGAACATTGAAGTCAAAGTGTTTTCTATGAAGGATGGTAATTGAGCAGATCCTCTCAGCTTAATTTAGTCTAGTCTTTGTCCTAAAATTACACATTTCTGTGCTCTCTGTTACAGAGCCTGAGGACAGTTCTTTATAGTAAAGAACTTGGTCCATTTATAACACATTTCTTCCAAAAAGACTGTGCAAATTAGTTACAACCTATTAGAAATATATGAAAAACCATATTATTCAAATTTAGATTGGGAACAAAAGGAGAGAAAAGAAATTGAATAAAAATTCAGGATTTTCAAGATTCAGGATCTCACAAGTAGCACTAAGTTAATAATCCTACTCTTCCAACTCCCAATTCTATTATAATCCACTAAACTAGATAACAAAGTAAAAACTCCACATACAAATTGATTTTTCAGCTTTATGCACAATTAATTTGAAAGGTCCTTTGGCATAGTGAGAAGAAAGGCTTTCCTCAAAGTCAGAAAAGCCTACATATAAGTTTTGCTTCTTATGAATACTTGCTGTTTGATTGTGGACAGACCCTTTAATTTCTCGGTGATTCAGACAATTCTGTAATTCTTAAGTTATTGAGAAAAAACAATATGAATTATGACTAAGTCAGGGAGACTAGAATTTGAATCCTGTCACACATTTAAGCCATCTATCTTCTTCAATAATTAGTTTGTCCATCTGTAAAATAAGAAAATAATAACACCTGACATAGCTGTTGTGTAAAGCACACAGGATATGATTTACAAATCTTAAATTGACACATCACTATCACTTTTTATTATGATCTGCTTTGGTGGGGGAAGTTTCCACACCTAAGATGTTGACTATCCTAGTGAAACTTCAAGTTCATACTAGGGATGTGCTAGAGCCAGCTCCTACTGACTTTCTAGAGTATGCGAATTTACACCTCTATATAAATCAGGGCTTGATTTTTTGTTTGTATATGTTGATTTCAAGATGTAAGAAATAATGAATAAATAAGTTTGATATGCATACAGTTTGTTTGAAGAGCTATTTGACAAACATTTATCAAAAAACTCCTGGTTTCTAATGTATTTTTTTATACATGCATAACCCAAGAACCTGGGGTAACTAGGTGGCTCAGTGGAGAAAGTTCCATCATTCTCACCATTTTTAGCCACTTTCAATCTTTGTTGCCCCAAACAAATCACTTAATCCCGTTTCTGCAGCCATAAATATTAATTAGGCTAAAACACATATAGCTTGTATTTCAATCCTCAAACTTCATGAGGATTCTAAGTAATTAAGATCTCTAACAATCCAAGAATTAGGATACTTCTTCAATCCTTTAGGCCTTCAATCCTCATTCTCCTATTTGTTAAATTGGGTTAAATCAGGACAATTTTAACATTCTACTGATTTCTAGTGACTTCTAACATGTGATTTTTATCTTGAATACCTTGGGTTTTTTTGTGTGTGTAAGGTGCTAGAGGTCAGGAATCACCTAGATGTTTGCAATTTGCAAAAGTACAAAGTAGTACTGATAGGATTGATAGGATAATATAGAGTTGGAAGGCACTTTTAAAGCCTTTGAGATCATTAATGTATCCCTCTCATTTTTCACAGAAGTGGAGAATAGATAATAGATTTGTACAATCACACAGTTACTGAATGCCTAAAGCAAGATTTGAATGAAGGGCTTCCTTTCCCCAAGTCCAGTGCTTTACCACTAGACCATAAAACCTCTACTCAAACTATCTCAATTCAACAAACACTTGTTAATTGCATACAATTTGCAAAGCACTACCCTTTAGAAGCTCAATAGTAAAAGTGCTTTCATGAACTTTTCATTCTGCTTGGGATATAACATGCACAAAAGTAAATAAATACAAAATGTATGCAAATAAACTTTCAAGATCACAGAATTAGAGTAGATGCAAGTTACAAGAAAGGGCATTAAAGGGTCACCATACACTTTATAATTAAGGGAAATGAGGACTTTCGTACAAAATATCCTTGCCTGTATTCACACAGGTTAAGTCAAAAGGAGTGTTTGAACACCAGCCTGCTGAATGGAGACTGTTCTTTTTCCACAGTATCATAACCAAGCATAAAGATCCAATGCCTTATAGAATGTGTTATCCTTAGAGTAGAAAAGATTCTCTCTCCTTTATTTTTGTAACTCATATTTATATAACAATTCAAGGTAGGCAAAACTCTTTCCTTAGCACAATGCTGTGGAATAAATAATGCAAGTCATTTTACAGATGAAGAAAGAGAGATTTTAGAAATGATTTGTCCATGACTAACCAGTTAGAAAGTATCTAGTAGAATTGGAATCTGGGTCTTCTGATAGATTCCAAGTATGTTGATACTTCTCAGCAGATGATAGTAAAATTTACACTTTCACTGATGACCCAGACATTTAACCCCTAGGCATTTTTTTTTTTTATCATTACCACCCAAGTCACTTCATCTATCTGTAATTCCTATACCTATTTTTTTGTTTGTTTTTAAGTTATTAACTGTAATGATAGTACTGATTTTTAATGCTAGAATGTATACTTGTTAATCAAATTATTTCACTACATGGATTGTGAGTGGAAAACAAGCAAGGAAATTCATAATTCAATTTATACATGCAAAGATAGTTTGCAACATTCACTTTTGCAAAACTTTGTGTTACAAGTTGTTCTCCCTCTCTCCCTCCCTCCCCAAGACAGCAAGCAATCCAATATAGGTTAAAGATGTGGAATTCTTCTAAATATATTTACACTAGAAACTGAGTGGATGCCCATCAGTTGGAGAATGGCTAAATTAATTATGGTATATGATTGTTATGGAATATTATTGTTCTATAAGAAACTATTAGCAGGATGATTTCAGAAAGGCCTGGAGAGGCTTATATGAACTGATGCTAAGTGAAGTGAATAGAACCAGGAGAATACTGTACACAGCAACAGCAAGATTGTAAAATGATCCTATTCTGATGGGGGTGGCTCTTTTCCACAGAAAGGTGATTCAGGCCAGTTCCAATGGTCTTGTGATGAAGAGTGTCATCTGCACTCAGAGAGAGAACTATGAGGCCTGAGTGTGGATCACAACATAATATTTTCACTTTTTTGTTGTTGTTTGCTTGCATTTTGTTTTCTTTTTCATGCATCATGATAATTGTGGAAATATGTATAGAAGAATTGCACATGGTTAACATATATTGGATTAGTTGCCATCTAGGGGCGGGGTGGGAGGAAGGAAGGAGAAAATGTTTGAAACACAATGTTTTACAATGCTGAAAATTATCTATGCATTTGTTTTGAAAATAAAAAACTTTAATTTTTAAAAAAGGAAATAAAAAATAAATTAACACATTTCCATATTTGTCATGCTACACAAGAAAAATCTGACCAAAAGGAAAAAAAAAACAGGAGAAAGAAGGAAAAAGAGTAAACAAACAACAACAAAAAAGGTAAAAATTCTATACTTCAATCCACATTTGGTCCCATAATTCTCTCTCTGGATGCAGATGACACAAATCTATTGGAATTGCCTTGGACCATCTCATTTTTTAAAAGAGCCAAGCCCATCCCAGTTGATCTTTATTTGTTGTTATTGGGTGTAGTTTTGGTTCATTTGATTCTGATAACTTTGTTCAGTATCAGTTCATGTAAGTCTTTCCAAGATTTTCTGAAATCAGCCTGCTCATCATTTCTCATAGAACAATAATATTCCATTACATTCATATTCAATCATTCCTCAAGTGATGGACCTACACTCAATTTCCTGTTCTTTGTCACTACAAAAAGAATTGCTAAAAACATTTTTGTACATGTGGGTCCTTTTCCTTCTTATGATCTCTTTGGGATATAGATCCAATAGAGACACTGCTAATAATCCAATCTTTCTTACAGAAGGAAGACTTCTCTGCTCTGAATTCCCCTGTGCTTGACAACTTGGAGGAACAGATTTTTGTTTTAACTCTTAGAAATAGGGTCTGGCCAACAATTTTAGAAAGACATGCTCATCAATTGGGGAATGGCTGAACAAGTTGTAGAATATTATTGTAATTAGAAAAACATGGAAAGACTTGCAGAAAGAAAATATTGCATATTGTAACAATAGTATTGTTTTAAGAATGACTTTGAATGAATGAGTCATTTTTTCTATTATAAATACTTCAATTAACCATAAAGGACATATGAAGAAAGACACTATGCATTGAAAGAAAGAACTAATAAATAGATGTACAGAATAATTTTACACAAACACACATATTTGCATCTAATGATAACTAAAATGTGAGGGGAAGAAAAAAAGAATTGTATGTGATAACCTTATATATTTAAAAGTTTTACACAAAAGTTTTACACAATTGATTTGCAGTCTCATATGCCACAATCTTTTTATTATACTATGGTATGGAAAAGCCTGTTTTGTTCCATTTTAAAAGACATATAATGTATCTATTCATCTAAGACTATTTATTCTGTGACATCTTGAGCAAGAAAGATTTTTGTTTTTAAAGAGTTTTCCCCTCTTTTTTTAGAGAGAAGTTCAATGTATAAAATATATCTGAAGCACAAAACCCTGATTTTTTTTCATAGATACTATAAATGCCTGATTCAGCGATTTTCATTCTATGAAAAGGATATGTTTCAACACTAGGCTCAAGAGAAATAACAATGATGTTAATTTAGAATGATGTTAATTTGGTAGCCAATAGAATGTCTTGTAAGAAATCTGAATAGTTCAGTGTTAAACTCTAAAGAGTTTAACACTATTGCTTTGAGAACATTATTAATTCCTACACAGTTGGGAGAAAATGAATTAGAGAAGCATTCTTTTTATTAAAACACAGTCTCTATTCCCATTAAGAAAGCTAAAGATTTAAAAAATGACAACAGAACTAGGAAGAATTCAATGTGAGAACCCTTTTTCTTGAAGTGTCTTATTTAAAATTCCCAAAGGAGAAATGAATTGGTATCAAATAACAGAAGCAGCAAAAAAGAAAAAGGGCTAGGAGGAGGGTAAGGGGGATGCTTATTTAAGATTCTAAAAACTACTATAGCTTTACATAAAAATACAAGAAATGATCCAGAATCATTTGTACAGATGAAATTTTAATTATTTATAGGGAAAATTCTGTAGTGAAAAAAGTGAAAGAAGACAGTTGACTCTGTAGTCAAAGGACCTGGGTTTCTTATTACCTAAGTAATCTTGGGCACATTTGACTTCTGTCCTGATGCTAAAATTAGGAGATGGGAATAGATGAGTTCTAAGGTCCTTTCCACACTAAATATATAATTCTTTTAAGACAAGCATTACTGTTTAAAAACTGTAAAAAATTATTTAGATTTCAGGGTGGAGTAGAGAGCATTTTTTTCCTCATGGGTCTAGATATATGTATCTCTTCCTACTATTAAGGATTTCCCTCTTTTCATTGATTAAGAAAGATTCCCCAATTTAAGGCCAAATTAGATTTTGATTATAAAATACATATCACTTCCAGCCTCAGACTTATATTTTAAGATGTCTAAGTTCTTTCAAAAGGGAAAGTTCAAACTTCATTTGAGATATGAATTGATAACCAAAGAATAAGTTTGTTTGTCTTCTTTCAAATGCATGATGGAATCTATCAAAAGGTATAGGTAACATTGAGGAGATACCCATTATAGACGCCCTTCACTTGCCAAAAGAGTTCCTAGAGCTGCTTTTATGGACCAATATGAGAATAAATATTAGCACTTTCCTACTCCCAAGAGAACATTTCCTTAAGAAACATTTTTGAAAGATTGGTTGGACATTTCCTGATAAATCTGTTTTTCATCCATGTCTTTCATTTTCTTAGAAGATAATTAATTTCTGGCTTCTAATTTATATGATTTCAGCAACATACCTTGTTCCCTCCTAAAGTCTGGGAGGTTATAAAATCACTGGAGCACAGAATTAGAAGAGTCCTTGGAGACAGGATTCTTAATCTTGAGTTCATTCACTTTAAAGATAAGTGAGAGATAGAGACAGAGAGACAGAGAGACACAGAGACATAAAGAGAGAGACAGAGACAAAGAGAAAGATAGAGACAGAGAAATACAGATAGACACAGACAGATAGAAAGAGACAGAGAGAGGCAGAGATAGAGAGAAACTATATTTCAATATAATTTACTTCCTTGGTAATCCTATGTATTTCCATTTTTGATACTGACTTTGTACATCTGTTTCACTCAAATTCAATTCAATCATAAGTCAAAATATTTCCTTCCCAATGTCATTGGTCCTCTTCAACAGCCAAGGTCAGACAATTACAATATGTTACCTTATACATTTAAAAACATTATTTGGATTAAGGTGTCCATAGGCTTTACTGCCAAAGGGTTTCCATGACACAAAAAAGCTTAAAAATTTGGCCATAGAATTAGTCTACTTTAACTGCCTACCTCCAATAGAGTCCAATCTTCGAAAAATTTATTATTAACAACACTTCATTTATGTAAGAGTGTCTAGATTTACAAAAATTAAATGACTCACCCCAGATCATAATGCCAAAAGTTATAGAATTAGGACTGAATTCCATGTTTTTAGACATCTAATTATTTTGCATTACTTTTCAGCTACTTGATGGTTACTTATATTTTCCCCAACATAGAGTTAGTTCCTTGAAAAGAGGAGTTGTTTCATTATATCTATATCTCCCCATACCATCTGGTACCTTGCATATAGTAGGTTCTTAACAGATGTTTTCTGAATGGAATTAAATTGAATTTTGACTTATGTTCTTTTGGTTACCTATTTGATACAGAGACAGAGTGATAATAGCAAAAGAAGGATAGACAGCAAAATACTTGTTAGCTTAAACTCTTTAAGCCTCAGTTCTTTCATCCATAAAATGGACCAAATAGTCTTTAAAAATCCCCACCAACTCCATATTTCTATATAATCTTATAATCAGAGATCTACAGAATGAAAGTGTTTTGGTTTTTATCAGCTTTTTAACAGCTGAGAAAAAGATCATAGATATAATGAAAAAGTATATTCAGAAAGGCCAAGCATCCTCTCATTTCTGGGAACAAGGCCTGAAACAGAAAATGTGGAGATTTATTTTGAACCTTCACTTAGCCAAAATTAATAAACAGTCCTTGTGACCCTGAAAAAAATGAAGATCTTGATCTCTGGGTCTCTTTCTGACTCTGTCCTTCCTTCCATACTCTGCTAGCCCTACCCTACCTCTCCCTCTTCTCTCTGTGTATATCTTTTGTATGTCTCTTTTTGTCTGTTTCTCTATTTCTGTCTCTATGTGTGTGTGTGTGTCTCTCTTAGATTCCTTCTCAATGTCTTTCTCCCACTTCCTGTCTCTCTGTTTCTTTCTATCTCTGTCTGCCTGTGTATCTCTGTCTTTCTATATCTTTTTCTCTTTCTCAGTTGTTTCTCTTTATGTGTGTATCTCTCCCTCTCCCTCTCCCTCTCCCTCTCCTTCTCCCTCTCCCTCTCCCTCTCCCCCCCCCCCTCTCTCTCTCTCTCTCTCTGTATGTGTCTCTTTCTGTATCTCTCTCTCCCCATTTTCTGTCTCCCTGCTTTTTTCTGATTCTATCTGCCTGTCTGTGTCTATCTATGTCTCTTTCTGTTGTCTTTCTGTCTCTCTCTTTCCCTTTATGTGTGTCTCACTCTGTCTCTCTCTGTTTTCTGTCTCTGTGTTTCTCTGTTTCTTTGTCTCTGTCTGCCTATGTTTCTATCTCTGCCTCTCTCTAAATCTGTCTCTGTCTGTCTGTCTCTGCCTGTGTCTGTCTGTCTATACCTGTGTGTTTTTATCTGTCTGTCTCTGTGTCTGTCCCTTCTTCCCTCCTTCCCTCTCTCCCTCTCTTTATTTGTCTTTTTCTCTGTTTTTTTCTTTCTACCTGTGTCTCTCCCTCTCCTTTTTCTTCTCTCCCTCCATTTCTCCTTTTCCCTCTTCTTCTTCCTCTTCCTCTTTCTCTCCCACTCACCCTCCCTCTCTTTTGCTCCCTTTCCGTCTCCCTCTCTCTCCTTCTCCCTTTCCCTCCGTCTCTATTCTTCTCCCTCTTTGTCTCTCCCTCTCCCTCTTCCTTTCTCTCTCTTCTTCTTTCCCTCTCCCCATTCTTTCTCCTTTTCTCCCTCTTTCCCTCCCTCCCTCTTTCCCTCTCTTCCTCTCCTGCTCCCTCCTCCCTTCTCTCCCTCCCTCTCTCCTTCTCCCCCTCTGTTCTCCTCCCATACCTCCCTCTCTCCTTTTCCTACCAAACCTTCCCCTCCCCCATCCAAACTGCCTTCACTGGAGGACTCTGAATTTCCCCAGTCCTCTGCCTCAGTCACAGCTAAGAGAATAGCTCCTTAACTCACACAGCTGGAAGCTGGGGCGGGGGTTTTAGGTGGTGGTATTGAGAAGGAGAGACAATGATGACTGAGATGAGCAAGGTGGCACGTAGACAAGATACTGCACTGCACTTAGAGACAATTTACTCCCAACTATATATAAGAAGAAAGAAGGACTTGTTTTGGGATAAATTGAATATAAGGGTAAAAGACAGCTGTGCAAGCATCCCTTAATCCTTAAGAAAAGGGAAAAGGTACAAACATATATATAGAGAGAGACACACACAAAAGGAGAGGGAAACCCTTCAGTTTTATTTCATTTTAAAATCAATCCTTTGGGGTTACATGTAGAATAGATTTGACAATCAACAATCCCTGCTTCCTGGCTTAAGATATTCAAAATATGTTATTCCCAAGGAATCTCCTCTCAGGATAGTCTGGAAATGATACCTGATTTATTTAGGAGCTTCAATAAGTCTTGAAATTCATCTTATAATAAAATCTGCCTTTTTCTCTTTAATATACACTCCTGCACTTGAGATCAGAACATTAGAACTCCCTAGGTCTTTGGAATTTGCAAGGGCTAGAAGCATAGGAATATAGTCTGAGAGAGTGGACTGCACACTGGACACACATTCAAAAGACCTTAATTCTAAAATTTCACCCTTCGAGGGTTCATAGATCCGTAAATGAAGTGCATAAATCACTTGATTCAACAAACATTTATTAAACCTTTGCTGTATACAGCACATTGTGTTAGACCCTACGGAGAAGACACAAATGAAATGCTGTACATTCTCAAGGAGCTTACAGATTTGTTTTGAGAATAGGGGAAGAGAATAACTATTTACCTACTATGCCTACCATATGCAAGGCACTCTTTTAAGAGCTTTATGAACATTATCTCATTTTATTCTCACAATAACCCTGAAAAGTAGATGCTACTATGCTCTCCATTTTATAGGTGAGGAAACTGAAGCAGAGTTTTTATGACTAGCTTAGAGTCACACAACTAGTGTCTGAGGAGAGATTTGAACTGTCTTCCTAACTGTACACCCAGCACCCTATCCACTACATTATCTAGCTGTCTAAAATTGTATACATATACACATTTGTGTATATATATATATATATATATATATATATACACATATATATATATATATGTGGGTGTGTGTGTATACATATACATATATATATATATATATATTTATATATAAACTCTCCTGGATTAAAAGAAGCACTATTAATATCTTTCCTAGATAAAATGAAATACTATTACTAATTTCATAAACCTTATAGCACTATATAAAATGCTCTCTATTATTATTGTTGTTATTATTATATTGTAAGTATGAACAAAGTTCAAGTGGGAAATATAAAATTAACAAGTAACTAGATGGGATAATGGTTATGGTTAAAGTCTCATTTAGATGTTGGTATCTGAGCTGTGCTTTGAGAGAAGGTAAAAATTCTAAAATATAGAGGGGGGGGGGACAGAGTATGTGCCAGACTAGTTGGACTAGCTGTCCAAAAGTCTAGCTGAGCCTTAGTGGTAAGGTATCATTTGTTAAGTAAGGATAAATTTGCAATACTTATACAGTTTTATTATAAGGAATATAATTCCTTTATATACTATATAAATAAAAGTTACTTGGAGTTTCAAAGAAACTCAAAGTTTTCTAGCTCAATATTGGACCTTTTTATTTTTATTAAAATTGCTATTTTTATTATTTTATTAAATAATTATGTTATATATTATTTTATTAGAAAAAGAAAGAGAAGGAAAGGAATCACATCCTATTCTGATCATTTTCCAAAAGTGCAAGAAAATAAATTGTTTTAGCTTATTTTTAGTCCCTGTTTCTCTCCAAGATGAAGAAAAAAATTAGTCCCTTATCATCACAAAGTATTCTGAATGATCTAGATACATGAGTTGGAAATCTGCTTTTCAATCAGTCCAGTGTTGAAAAGCAAAGATGTCTCAGGTAAACCTCTAAGGTATCCTATCTCTGCTATGCATTTTAGACCTCTTAATGAATTCTTACTTCTAACTTGGTGCAATAAAAATAAATAAGTAAAATAAAAGTTAGTGGATCTTGGTTTCATATCCCAGTTTTGCCACTTTCTACTTGTGTGACTTTGGTCAAGTCACTTAACCTCTCAAGACCTCAGTTTCCCTAGGAAAATGAAGAGTTTAGAGGAGATGACTTTCACTTCCATCACTCTTTGGTCTTTAGTAACTTAAGTTTAATTTAAAAAACCAAAAATTCAGCTGTATGTTCCAAGACAACATACTAGGCACTGGGGATGTAAAGACAAAATGAAAAATAGTTCCTTCCCTCAAGGCTTAATATTATGTACATATGTATGTATGTATGTATGTGTATATATATATATGTGTGTGTGTATATATATACACATACATATATATGATATAGATATAGATATATATTTCTTGTACTTTTCACAATGAACTACATAAATGCAACTACTCTGACCAACATCCTCTGCTCTACTTTACTGACATGAAATAAGGAAATACTTTTAGTTGTTTCTTTTCTAGGAAAAAAAAAGAAAACCTCATCAAATGAGGTTTTATTTGTCTATTATGAAACTTTTTTGTTTTGTTTTTTCAGTCACTTCAGTCCAGCTCTTTATTTCAGGTTTTCTTGAAAAAAGGTACCAAAGATATTTTTCAACTCCTTCTTCAGCTTATTTTACAGATGAAGAAACTGAGGCAAATAGGGTCAAGTGACTTGCCCAGGATTACACAGCTAGGCAGTGTCTGAGGCCAGATTTGAATTTAAGAAGGTAAGTCTTCTTGCCCCTAGGTCCAGCACTCTATCTACTTTGCCATACAGATATATAATTTGCAATGAAAGGATTTAATAAACATTCAAAACAGATAGAACTACTTGAAAATAGTTAAAACTATAATTTCATCAGACTTTTTCCAAGAGCCAATTCTAGGTGAATGAAATTGTTTGCTACCACAAGTGAAATCAATAGACAGTTTTGATATTTGTATAGATATCATGCAACTTAAGTCAAGACAACTTAACATTTTATTATTGCTTCCCTGAGAGTCAGTCAGCAATCATTTATCAAACACCCATCATATGCTAAGCACTATGCTAAATTCTGGAGATACAAAGAGTGGCAAAAAGATCCCTGACCTCAAGGTGATTACAATACTATATCTATTTCTTGATTTTCACCTTTTCTAATTTTTGTAATTATTTACTAGAATTGATCCACATCCCCAGTTGTGCATAAGACTTCATGGAGAGATGAGAACATGTCACAAATATTCCATAAGCATTTGCTAGAAAGCTAAATCATGAAGGAATAATATTATGTCATTGTTATGTGCAGAAAGGTAGTACTCAAAAAAAAATTTGCTCTCTTTTTACTCAAAATCAAACCACATCCTACCTTAAGTGTTCAGTTGTCAAACTGAATGTTTATTGGAAAGTTTGAAGGTGTTTTTCATGAGAATTCAGCAAATTATTATTGTCTTTTTTTGCCTAACATCAACTGCAGAAGTGACAACCATAAAAGTGCCTCAGTATCTCAAAAAAATCATTCTGAAACTTCCAATAACATTTTCTTGACATTTATTTATCGATCATTGATCAATAGAAATTATTTGAACAATGTTTTAAGTAATTATATCCTGCAAAAAGGCTCCAGGAGGAGAGAGACCAAAAAAAAAAGAATGAAGCATATATATTTTTATTTATAATGTAGATATAAAATGAGATACATTATCTCATAAGTTCTTGGAATTTATGGCAAAATTAAGATTAAAAACATGTAAAATCATAAATATAGTCAGTGCAGTATTTCCTCTAAGGTACTGGACATTATAAGACATGTTGGAATTAATTAGAATAGAGAAGAGAAGAAAAATGAAGGAAGGAAGGAAAGGAAGGAAGGAAGGAAGGAAGGAAGGAAGGAAGGAAGGAAGGAAGGAAGGAAGAAAGGAAGGAAGGAAGGAAGGAAGGAAGGAAGGAAGGAAGGAAGGAAGGAAGGAAGGAAGGAAGGAAGGAAGGAAGGAAGGAAGGAAGGAAGGAAGGAAGGAAGGAAGGAAGGAAGGAAGGAAGGAAGGAAAGGAAGGAAGGGAAGGAAAAGAAGGAAGGGAAGGAAGGAAGGAAAGGAAGGAAGGAAAGGAAGGAAGGAAAGGAAGGAAAGGAAGAAGGGAGGGAGGGAGGAAGGAAGGAAAGAAGGGAGGGAGGGAGGGAGGGAGGAAGGGAGAGAGAGAAGAAAAGAGAAGGTAGATACAAAGAAAGAAGAGGAGAGAAAGAGAAAAGGCAAGTGGAAAGAAAGGAAAGGAAAGAAAGAAATAAAAGAAGTAGGTAGACTAGTCACTCTGAACAGTAAATAAGGTTGGGTAAATTTGTCTGTTCATTGCTGACTTCCAGAGAAATATTTCCTGGATAGAAAGTCGATGGAGGAAGTCATTTGCAAGTTTCAGACTGAGACTTTCGAGCCAGACACTGAATAAAGCTTCCGAAACCAAAACCAGAGAAAGGGGGAGTAGACTAAGGTGAAGAACTGTCGGTTCCAAAAACATAGTGTATTTGGGGAAGAAACAAGGTTCAGAACTTTTTTTCCCTCCCTTTCATTCACACGAGATATTTATTCCCTGAACAGCATTCATTAACCAACAACCTTGTTTTCCTTTAGGAAGAGAGGATACATTTTATTACCTCCCTGCCTGCTCTGCTTGCCGGCGGTAACCCTCAGGACTCACGGTCCCTTCTGCCAATTCCTCCACTGCTGGAGGGTGGGGTAGGGTGGGGTGGGGGCTGGAATTCCCCTGGCCACAAGAACCGCCAGGAGGGGTTCTGGTTCTGGCCTGCACAGGATTCCAGCTACAAAGAAGAACCAGGAAATAGCGGATATCTTAAAAGCCTACGAAAGAGAGCCGATCATCTTGGGTGGGAGGAGCCGGTGCCCCCACATAAACCTAATCAGTTTCCCTAAACCAGTCTTCAAGCCAGTGGCCAGTGGTGAGTATGAAACACTCTGTGTCCAGAGAGAATGGACGAAAGGGGGCGCTAGACTTCTATTTTTAAGCCTTTTTCTCAGGGGTTGCAGCAAAACATCTGCCCTGGGAATTCAACAAGACTCCCAAAGAGCGCCGAACTAGTAGCTGGTCTGTTTCTTCGCTTCTGAGTTTTCTTTCGTAGTGCTTCTCTCGCTGACTCTTTCTCTTTTCTAACTTATTGTCAATATAGGGTTTAGGAAAGAGGGGGAAGGGGAAAATCAAAAGTGTCCCCAAAGAGAGCAGATTGATTTTGATAGGGGTAGGCATTTTTTTTTTTTTAACTAGAAGTCAGTAGGAAAAGTTTAGTAGGCAATTTTAGGTAATTATGTTGATTTTATTTTATAAGAACGATTCTACTATTGTTTCAAATTTCTGAACACATAAATATAGTGTCATGTAAAGAGAACTTTGCTTTGGAGACAAAAAATCCGGAATTGTCTTGATCCTGATTGGTCAAGCAGCATTATTTTCTCAGTACCGGGAGACAACTCTCTAATTTTGAATTATAGTGGAGTTGCAAGTGTGCATACTTGGAGGGAGTTTTCTCAGGGACAATTCCCTAAACCAAAGATATCATGTGATAGGAACACGCATACATATATATATATACACACACACACATATATTAGCATACCTAATTTACTTACCGGAGAGCTAGGCATATAGCATGGCTATGTTTAGCTAGGTTTTCATCACGTGTATAAATATTATGTGATCTCACCATTTTGAGTCCTTAACACACATTGTGACCCACTCCCTTTCAAAATTCTTTGGAGAGGCCCCATAATTCGAGAATAACACAAGGGATCCCAAAAGTGTTAGTGCACCTTTAAGAGGTAGTGGCTCCAAACTGCACTAAAGATTTTTGAGATGTCGGGTACAGAGCTTTTAAAAGTACGCCAAGCTCTTGTATGTACATTACTTCATTTGCTTCTCACAATCTAATGAGATAATACCATTGTTCCTATCTGACAGAATAAGAAATTAAGACTCGGGGACATTAAGTGTCTTTTCCATGGTCACATTACTTGCAAGTGTGTCATAGGCGATATGTGGACCCAACTCTGCCCTGACTCCAATTCCATCATCATTTCCAGTCTTTAACCTCTGGTAACTGAATAGAAGTGTGGCTATTTGTTCCCTTTCTGTTCTCCAGCAATCCACTCTAATGGGTCATCTAGTGCCATCCCCTCTGGCACTCCCAGGCTCGGGGAAGAATGCCCAGTGCTATGGCTGCAAGAGAGTCAGTTATCCGCATAGCTTTAGAGGGGACCTTGGACTTTTCTGGGGCCAACGGATTGGCCCTCGCCTAGCAGTTCTCCTAGAAATGTGCGCAGATGTTCAAATATACTGGGCAAACTGCATTTGGTTTAAATATTTCCGACTGCAAACTTGTCCTGTCGCAATGGTGTAGGTCCCAAGTTGACTGGGATCTGTACACTGCAAGCGGGAGAGCGGTTAAGGGTGTGTGGGCTGAGCAGACGAGTATTT
Source organism: Sminthopsis crassicaudata (assembly GCF_048593235.1). Lineage (NCBI taxonomy): Eukaryota > Metazoa > Chordata > Mammalia > Dasyuromorphia > Dasyuridae > Sminthopsis > Sminthopsis crassicaudata. The sequence continues at coordinate 155,557,561 of NC_133618.1, forward strand.
GTCCTTCTGCTTTTGCTGGCCACTTGGCTTAAGGGCTTTTCTCCGTGTCGTCCTCTTGTCCATCTTATTTTCTGTTCATCTATATACACTGTCTATATCTATCAAAACCTCTTTTTAATCCATCATCTGTCTGACTCTACCTCTGTGTAACCTACTCCAGTCTATCTGTCGGTACTAGCTGTACACTTATATCAATGAGATGTCTCCCAGTTCGTCTGTCTGCTGGCGTCTGTCTATCTCTTCACCTGTCTATCTCTTAACTGCCTATCACCGATTGATCTCCATTTGTCTTCGACTCTTGGCAGGGACTGCAGAAATTGGCCGCGACGACTATAGGCGGATTTTCAGACCTTGGGGTTCTGGGAGGGGTGGATGTGAAAGCAGAGGCTTATGAGGAGTCCCCACTTCCTCGGCTGGACTGTAGTCTGGATTCCAAAGAATGAATTTCCGTGGACTGGCTGAACTGGGCTGGTTCCTGCTACTCCAGGGTTGACTGTCTGACCTGGTAAATCTAAAGAATAATACGTAGTGCCAGGGGTCGACTGAAACAGAGAGCAAAGAAGGCGTGTGTGTGAGAGAGAGCGGGGTGTTTTTCTTTCTTTCACTCTCTCTTTTTAATCTCTGTTGGTTGGGAGGGAGGAGAGAACACCAGAGGGAAGAACATTCCTATGGCCCCAGTCTATTTCCGTGAGATTTGTTTGCTTATTTATTTATTTCTTCCCGTTGTCGGTTTGTTTTAATTACGAAACTCTGTGGGTACCTTGGTTGTAACTAGGTAGTAACCTTGCAACCGACTTTTCTGAGTGTCAGAGACAATCGAAGATTCTAAAACCCAGGGACTTCTGCCTCTCTACCCAGCACCGGACCTTTCCCCCTGGCCTTCCGCAGCCGCCGGGTTCCGAGGCAGAAAATGTTCCCACCATGCACCATAAGTAGCTGCTTGGGGTCTTAATTGTAATAGGGAGGTCCCTCCAAGGAGCAGCAGCAGGAGAGTTAAAGGTGTGTAAACAGTTTTTCTAAATATGACAGGGCTTTGCAAATTTACTCCTTAGTTGGGTTGTTTTGACAGGGAATGATCGCCCAGAGCAAAGAAACCCGGAATAAATAAATCCAGGGTTTATAAGCAGCTTCTGAGAGAAGCCCGGGAGCCAGTCTCTGTGGCTGGCAAGCGCAAACTAGCCGTGCCAAGTAGCCTAGAGAAGCATGACCGTGGAACTGCTGCCCAGGGACCAGACACTAGCTCCCGGGGGCACTGCCCCCCCTTTTCCCGCTACCTTGTCCCCTTATTCACAGCCAGCGTACAAATGGAGAGGGAAGAAAGAAAATGGGCAGTCAAAATTTCTCTGTGTCTCTGTGTGTGTGTGTCTTTTTTTCCATTTCCTCTTGATTATCTCCTCTCCCCCTCTTTTCTAACCCTTTCCTGGCTCTGGGATAGTTCCTTCCAGCTGGAACGGAATGGTGTCTGTTCTGGCGGTCCGGTTTTTGCGAAGGGGCAGGTGTAGGGTAGGGGGGCAGAAGCTCTCAGCCTCACGCCTAGGTGTGAGCTGATTATTCAAATAGGCTGCCGGGGACCTGGGGATTGGAGGCCAGCCCCAGCGCGCTGTGCTATATCACCAGGCACTAACGTCACTGCAGCACTCGTCCTCCTCCTCCTCTTTCTACACCTCCTCTTAGTCCTCCTCCTCCTCCTCCTGGTCGTCCTCCCCCTCTTCATGTAGAGGGTTTTCCGTCGCCTTAGGGCATCTTTTCACTGCTAGCCACTGCCACCCACCCAGGCAGCAGCAGCTAGAGCCGGGAGAACAGCAGCAGCCTCTATACCTACAGCAGCACACTCTCTCCCCCCCCCTGCTTTCCCCTCCCCCTCTTCCTCCTCCTCCTCCTCTTCCTCCTCTCCCTCCTCCACCTCCCTGCTAGCCCACCCCTCCCATCCCCTTCAAACCACCACCTCCGGCAGAGGGAGAAAGAGGGAGTGAACCAGAGAGAGTGTGTGTGTGAGGAAGAGGGAGGGGAGGGTGGCTTGCCTGTGTTTTTTTTTTTTTTTTTTTTTTTTTTTTTAGGGGTGGGGTGGGGGTGGGGGGGGTGATTGCTCGTCGTTTGTTGTGGCTGTTAAATTTTAAACTGCCATGCACTCTGCTTCCAGTATGCTGGGAGCTGTGAAAATGGAAGGGCACGAGCACTCAGACTGGAGCAGCTACTATGGAGAACCCGAGGTAAGAACTTGTCTCCCCTCTCACACTTTTTTCTTTCTTTATTTTTTCTTCCTTTTTTGGATTCTGTGGGATGGTGGTAGTTGTTGGTGGTTGGTGGCGGTGGCGGTAGTGGTTTCTTTTCCCAATTTAGGCGGCTGCCGCCACTACCACTACCCCCACCCCCTTCCTAGCCTCCCCCACCCCCAACTTCTCGCTACAGCCTCCTTTTCCTCCCTTCTTAGGCTAAAATGGGTCTCTTTTTTATACGACACTGTGTTAGCCTTGAGATAATATTAACTTTGTGATCAAATATTGACTTGTGGCGCCTCCAAATCCTCTTCCGTGGCTGAGCCACACTATCCTAACAAAGTTGTGTTTGGCAGAGATCGGTTGGGGAGGGGGTGGGAGGGTGAATAAGGGGAGGGGAGGGGAAGGTGGGTTGTTGGAAAAGAAGAGGACTGAAAGAGGAATGGAGAAAGAAAAAAAAAAAAGAAAGTTTTAAGATTCCTAAGTAGAGGAAGAGTTTGGTATTATTCACCGTACCCCGGATTAAGTGCAATTTGATTGTTTTCAGATTTTAATTTTCTAGTTTAAGCCCCGGGGGGAGGAGGGGAAGAGGGGAGGAGGGAAAAGACTTTGGATTGTTTCTAAATCAGGTAACCCCAAATCTGTGCTTGTGGCCCCGGCCAAGCGGCGTTCTGCAGGCTTCCGTTGCTGGGTAGCGAAACGTGAATCTTCCCCCTTCCCTCCCCCCCACGCCTCCGCCCAATTCAAGTTGGAAGCCGAGTTTCTAGATGCGATTCAATGAGTTTGGGGCGGCTTTAAGAAGAAGAGAAAATGTTAAAAGACATTTAAGTGGGAAATAAAGAAGCTCTGTGCTAAATTTGGGGCGATTGGCCTGACCAACCCGAAGTGTAAAAAGTCTCAGGCCACTGCTCGCGGCTCCCACGCCTCCCTCCACACACCACCCCCGGGCGATCAAGGGACGCTTTGTGGGATTGAAGTTGGAGAGGCAGGTCGGGAGGTGGCTGCCCTAGATAGTCGCCTAGCATTCTTCCTGGGCTGGAGCAGAGGGAAGGGAAGGGAACTGAACACACAGAACCGGGAAGCTCTACTGCCTAGTTGGCACTTTCCTTAGTGACCTAGGGTGGGAAGAGAAGAGGGTCTTTCTAGTGCTTTGGGGGAGAACATCGCTTGTGCAGTCCATTTCTGTGTTAATACTCTGTCCCCTTCTTCCCCTCCCTCATTTTTTCTTTATTCCTCTATTCCCTGTTCTCGTTATCTCCCTCCCTCCCTCCCTGCCTTACCCTGGTGTCTCCACAGGGCTACTCCTCGGTGAGCAATATGAATGCGGGCCTGGGCATGAACGGCATGAACACTTACATGAGTATGTCGGCTGCCATGGGCAGCAGCTCGGCCAACATGAGTGCCAGCTCCATGAATATGTCTTCTTATGTGGGAACTGGCATGAGCCCCTCCCTGGCAGGCATGTCCCCAGGGGCTGGGGCCATGGCCGGCATGGGGGGCACAGCCGCCCCAGGGGTTACTGGTATGGCTCCCCATCTGAGCCCCAGCATGAGTCCACTGGGGGGACAGGCCCCTGGGAGCATGAACAGTCTGGCTCCCTATGCCAACATGAACTCTATGAGTCCCATGTATGGGCAGGCCAGCCTCAACCGATCCAGAGACCCTAAGACTTACCGGCGGAGTTACACACATGCCAAGCCTCCCTATTCCTACATCTCCCTCATCACTATGGCCATTCAGCAGAGTCCCAACAAGATGCTGACACTTAGCGAGATCTACCAGTGGATCATGGACTTGTTCCCCTTCTACCGACAGAACCAGCAGCGTTGGCAGAATTCCATCCGCCACTCACTCTCCTTCAATGACTGTTTTCTGAAGGTGCCTCGCTCACCCGACAAGCCTGGCAAGGGCTCCTTTTGGACTTTGCACCCAGATTCTGGTAACATGTTTGAGAATGGCTGCTACCTGCGTCGGCAGAAGCGCTTCAAGTGCGAGAAACAGTTGGCACTGAAGGAGGGAGGGGGAGGCCCAGGGGGTGGAGGCAAGAAGCCAGGTGGAGGAAGTGGTGGAGCTGGAGGGCAGCAAGCACCGTTAGGGGAGGGCAGTGGGGGTTTGCCCCCCACTAGCGGCTCTGACAGTTCTGCTGGCACAGAGTCGCCTCACTCCAGCGCCTCCCCCTGCCAAGAGCACAAGCGAGGTGGTTTGGGGGAGCTGAAGGGCACTCCAGCAGCCCTGAGTCCTCCTGAGCCTGCCCCATCCCCAGTCCAGCAGGCACACCTGCTGGGTCCACCCCACCACCCAGGCCTGCCCCCAGAGGCACACTTGAAGCCGGAACACCACTACGCCTTTAATCACCCCTTCTCCATTAACAATCTCATGTCATCTGAGCAACAGCATCACCACAGCCATCATCACCATCACCACCACCACAAAATGGACCTTAAGGCCTATGAACAGGTGATGCACTACTCTGGCTACAGCTCCCCCATGCCTGGCAGCCTGGCCATGGGCCCCATTACGAACAAAGGGGGCTTAGAATCCACACCCCTCACTGGAGACACAACTTACTATCAAGGGGTATATTCTCGGCCCATTATGAACTCTTCCTAAGAGTTGGGGTTTGGGGGTAGGCAGAAGGACCTCTGCCTATGGAGGTGGGAAAAGAAGAGAAGGGATGACTATGGACTTTTTGGTTGTTTTCTGAGAGGAGAAGGGTGGAGTGGGCGAATCAAGACCATGTTGTCCATATCTGCAGAGAACATCGGTTCCTGTCCCCTAGCTTTTGGCTCCCTGGCTCCCCATTATTGTGTAGGGAGGAAAAGGAAAATGTTTGTAAAGTCTCCAGTTTTCCACTACTGTTTAGACACCCCATTTCTCCCAGCATCGTTTGAATTTTGATTTTTGTTGTTGTTGCAGGGAAGTCTTACCTTTTTTTTTTCTTTGTGAGAGAGTGATGATTAAAAAAAAAAAAAAGCAAAAAAAAACAAAAACAAAAAAAACAAAAAACCTGATTTTGGTGTAAAAACTTGTAGTTTTAACTAAGAACCAAAAGGTTGTGCCTGTTGTTTTGTTTAAAAAAAATAGAGGGAAAAAAAGGAAAATAGAAAAAGTAAGGGTCTGTTGTTGTAATTGACCCACCCCTCATTCATGTTCCTGGGAGAGTGAAATACAGTACTTGGCTCTGATTAATTTATGGTTTCTGTATGCTTTATTTATGGCTTATAAATGTGTATTCTGGTGGTAAAGAGCCAGATTTTTCATAAATCTCTATTAAAGTGTTATTACCAGTTTTCCCCACTGAATCTTTTCTTCCCCCCTTCATTACATTAAATAAAATTTAAATGTTGGCATCTAGAAATAAGTTTTTAAAGTGTTGGGAAAAAGATGAGGAGCGCCTTTTAAATCTGCACTCATAATCTATGCCAGTGCTCAGGTGTACAAAATACCCTGGCAGCCCAAAATACTGACAACAGAAAAGGACAACTACATCTATAGAATATTTGCCAGAAAATTGTTGGGGGGTGTTGTGTGTGTATGTGTTTTTAACCGACCAAAGGCTATTTAAACATGGTGAAGCCACTGAGCACTAAATTGTGGGAACCTTTAAAATATTCTTAGATCGAAGGCTCGTTTATTTTTTGCTCATCTCAGGACATAATAGAAAAAGACTGGAAAGTTTTAGACCGTCTTATTTCCCAGTTCATTTATCACAAAGTTGGCTTAGCAGAAAGGGCGTTTTAAAGATATGGTTGAAAAGTAGACTCCCCTATTCTTCTCCCCCCTCCTCCCTGCCCTCACTATCCAAAAGAGTCCTTTTATTGGGAATGAAGCTAGTCAGATCTACCTAATGTCCACCAGGTTAAAAAAAAAAATCCAAAGACCTTTGTAAAACTCTGACTCTCAGTCTTGCTGGCGCCAGGCTGAAATTTCGGAGCTTTCTCCACACACATCTCTCCCTTCTTACCCCACCTCCCCAATTCTGCAACTATCACAACCTTGGAAAGTATTACTTAGTCTGGGAGGGGAGAGGTGACTGATGCAAATCCTGTTTTGCAATCCCTCAAACGATTAGCCTAGAGAAACCAAAGTACTGATTACAGTCATTTCAATTGGAGCACAATGAATTGATGACTTTGGTTTTTTAATAAATTTTGAGAAATATTGATAAAAATCAACTTCTTAATAGTAGATTAAGTGGGAGAGTGAGGAGGAGGTATTTGCCTATAAACCACCTAAAAGATTACAACAATAGGGCAGTCTCCGAATTTTACTTAAAACTCACCAGGCATTCCTGAATGTGGGGGTGGGTGAGTGGGGACGATGAGGAGAAGGGGGAGAAGAATTGATTCCAGGGAAAAGATCAGAATTTGGCATTCCCCTTCAAGGCTGGATTACATCAGATACCTGGAATGGGCTTTGGAATCAATCCCCTGAGAGAGTGGACTGGCTTACAAAGATACGGGAAGGTAGTAGGACATTCTGTGTTCCTGGTTCCAGAAGTCCAAATGGATCATAATGAACAAATCCTTACAAATCTGCTCGGTTCCCTCTAGACACACAGCCTGGGGGGGGGGGGAGGGGATTGACTATATTTTGAGCTGGAAAATGAGAGGAAACTATCCCAGAATCCTTTTAACTATCACTAGCTCATTTCTGCTAACTTTGGGCTGGTGAAGAGAGAACTAGTCCTAAGAGATATGATGGTTCTCTTTCAGAACCCAATTCTCTTGCTTACTTGGAAACAAAGAAAAGGTAGGTGTTTTTGTTTCTCTACTGTACCCATATCAGTGCTACTATTCTGGCATTAACCCAGTTAAGGCCACAACTCAGAACTGGCTTTTATCAAGTCTCCGATTATTATCCCTGTAACAGACAGGACAGTCAGCAAAAACCTGTGTAAGAAAAAAACCTTTCTCTTTTATGTCCTGAGATGAGCGAAAAATAATGTGTGGTAATAGTCACATACATCAATCTAATGATAAATACAAGAACCGAGGCAGCAGACTTAAAATCAAAACTTGGGTTCAAACACACTCTTGTCATTTGCTAGTTGTGTGACCCTGGGCACATCAGTTAACTTGGAGGGGGTTATTTCTTTCATCTGGAATATGGGGATCAAAATAGCTCTCACGTTCTTACTTTGTTGTGAGACTCAAATGAGATGACAAAGCACTATGTATCCTCGCTTATTACGATTTGATCCTCTGAGCCAGTTTTAATTGAAAAGAAGCCAAAGACTTAGTAACTTTACTTTCTTAGATTATTCAAAGGTAGGCCTTAGGTCAGTTTCTGAAAAGCTGTGCATCTCAGTTCGTAAGCCCAATTAAGTGTCTACCTCTGTAGTCAGAAAAAGAGAAGACTCCAGCTCTGCGCCGAAACCATTTCTTATGTTCCCACGCATTTAGGGGGAGTCCTAGCTCTGCTGTCCCCCAAACCACCTTTAAATCCCTTCTTAACATGCTACATTGTCCTACGAACAAGGAAGGGAAAAAATGTAAAAAGGAGGCTCTAGCCAGAAATCTGTCCTGTCTCTATATGGCAAGGACACACACGTTGTGAGCCAAAGCATAAAATGTGTTTCATTATCACATAAAAGGCTCCCGTGGCGAAGCAGCAGAGAGGCAGGGAATGGGGCTGATTTGGAAACAATGGGGCCTGAATGCGATGCTCTAACCTGCTATGTTCCATATCACAGGCCCATTGTTGGCTGGCCGTTTTAAACTACTTAGTGTTCTCCCCTCCACTGATCCCAGTAGATAAGATATAGTTCGACCCTAATACATAAAAAGGATGTCATTGGGGATGGCTGCCATAGAAGCTGAGCTCTTTCTGTCCCTGTTGTCTCCTTATTCACATCCCCCCAAGTCCCTACACACCCACATACCCACAAACGCATCTCCCCTTCCGTTTCTTCTCCTAGCTAGAACGCAATCTAAAAATCTCACAGATCCCAAGACTACAGGAAAATAATTTTATGCCCTTCCCCCCCAAAAATGTACTCCATGTATTGTTTGGGGTTGGATCTTCCCCCCTCTAAGTGCTTTCTGCCGCTGCCGGTTTAAGCAACCGTGATCTGTGAATAAACAAAGTCAGTAAACAACGAAAAAAAAAATCTAGATCCGAATTCCAGGAGGGTAAACTTTGCAGCCACGTCACACGTCAGCAAATTTGCACAGATATTATATTGCCTCCCCCCCTTTTTTATTTTTTTTCGGAGCCCATTGTACTTAACTGAATTTTATAACGCTGATCGATATCTTGGTAAAATATTCATTTTTAAACTAGCGGGCAGTGAAATCTTTGCTTTGTGTGCTAAAGTCAACAGTCGCACAGTTCGGGCTCCAATAAATGCGGCGATGCTGCGGCTTGGAGCAGTCAGGGCGTCTCCCAACGCAAGACAGTCCTCGCCGGGCCGTGGGCTGAGGAGGGCCCCGCACCAGGTAGGGATCGCGCCCACCTGCAGGGCCTGCTGAGAACTCCGACGGGTGGCGCCCTTATTCGGAGCGGCGTGGCCCCCACACCTTAGCCCTTTCCGCCTGTGCGGAGAGTTGAGGGCCTTGAGGAGCTGGGGCTTTGTGAAGAGGTTGGGTGTAGGGAGCCCAAGACTGAAAAGTCCCTTGAATTTCGGTGAGGAGAGGGGAAGGAGGAGCGCGCGTGATGGGGGAGGGGGGGAGAGAACGAGAGATGAGGGAAGAGTTCGAATTTCTTGCTAAGAAAAAAAAAAAAAAAAAAGGCGCTTGCTTGGGTCCAAAGCTATCTAAAAACAATCCCGAGCTAGGAAGGAGCACTATTAGGAGCCATGAAGGCCAGAACCAGCGTAAGCCGGTCTTTCGGCTGGCTTGGGAAAACTCCAAAAGGGCAAGAAGTCCCTGCAGAACAGGCCCCGAGACTGAGGTCCCGGAAAGACTTCCCAAGAATGGCACTGCCAGTTAGATTGGGAGGAGCGAGGAGAAGGGACCTGATTTAATTTCCGAAATCGTCTGGGCAAGTTATACTCACTGAGCAGGTTAAATCGTTTGGGGAAACACAGGCTTTAATTTAGGGACCAACCGAGAGACAAAGGCTCCCCATCATTCTGCCCAAACCGAGGTCCCTTGCCCCTCCCATCTGCTGCCCAAACCCACATCTTCTCTTTGCCCCGGGTCTTTGCCCCGGGACCTGGACAGTTCGGATCTGCCTTTCAGGGGGCAGGATTGCCTAATTTGGGGGAGTATAGATCCACTGAAACTCGAACCGAGGGGGTTCTGAAGCCTAAAATAAACGTGGTGTAGTGGAAAGAACCCTTTGTTAGAAATTGAGGGAAAAAAAGCCCGACTGCCGCCTAACTGGCTGGGTTGATCGCTTCACTTATCTCTGGGCCTCGGATTCCTCACCTGTAATATGAATAGATTAGACTAGATCTTCATTCTCTAACGTTTTCGATTCTTTTTCACCTAGACAAGTTACCAAATTTTAAGAGAGATTGTAGGATTCGGTGCACTCCCACTACTCCCTAGTTTTCTTTTTTTATTTTCATTTAGCAAATAAGCTGGGTGTGAAAAATTCCTTTTCCTCCTTTCTGCAGGTTAGTTAGAACCCTGGGGCTTAAATATAGTTCCGTCATTTTCTGCAGCCCCCACAAGGTTTGAGGACACACTTTTTTCCCCGTATTCTCTTCCAATTAAAATAACATAAAAGGTGACCCCCTTTTTTCTTCCCTCCCACATCTGCAACACTTAGGAGGAGCAACTTAATACTAAAGGATTCTGGGTCTGGATGGGAGCAGGTGCCTGTTTTGTGGTCACAAATGACACCTACAAAGGCACATTGCAGAAGAGTTTTGCATAGTCTTGGATACCTCCCAAATGATAAAGAAAAACCCCCGCAAAGTGATAGGAAGAACCAGCTACTGAGATAATCCGACTCTGAAATTGTTTCTCATATTAGATTAAGTAAAGGGAAGTATCTTCCTCCCCCCCCCCATCCTATCATTATCAGCAGCTCCCTTCACCCCCACCTCCATTCTCTTCTCTCTGATACCATTACTCCTAGTGCCTCAATCCATAAAGAGAATTGGTGACTTTGGGGAGGCTGGGATTAGGGTTGGAGTGTGGAGAGGCTGGCTTTTCCTGATAACCACTGGTTTGGACAGAGAATTATCAGCAACAAGAAAGAGAGGGTCTGTTATATCCTTCTGAAGTATGAGGATACTGTATTTTGTGATTGAAATAGTCTTTGGGCTGATTTGGTTGCCTCCTGCCAGTAACTGGAAGGTGGGAAAACAGGATGTTAGAACGTTAGCTTTCTTCCTGGAAGGACATAGTAGAGGCCATATAGTCCAATTCCCTTAACTTTACAGATAACAAAACTAAGGCCCAGAGGGTTCTGTGACTTGCCCAATGTCACACTGGTAGTAAGTGAGCAAAGACAGAGATCTGAAACCAACACTTCTGACTCGAGACACAGCACTGTTACAGTTCCACCAAAACACTCCTAGCCTTTCACTCCCTTGTTATCTCTCTGAGGGTGGGGTAGATGTGCAGGTATGAAAAAAGTTATAGCCTCATGTGTATACTAACCTCCACAGGCATCCAGCTGTGCTCATGGACCCTTGGTCAATGGATCCTGTGTATTTTTTCCTGAGCTCTCAGAAATGGCCATGAACGTGCTCTGCAGAAACTAGGGAGGGAAAGAGGGCAAACTGCAGGGTGGCTGGTGGCTGGCCTGGCCACTCAGATCCCCATCTCTGCTGCCGTGACAGGTTATATGTATTTCCCGAACAAGATGGGATCTGTGCAGGACACACAGAAAGGCTAATCGTTTTTAAATAATTAATATCTTCCTATTCCCCTAGTAATTCGAGGCCGGGATTTGCCAATTACTTGTCATTAAATAAGTGTCTTTCCTTCGAGGCTTTTGATAGGGGTTGGGGTGGGGGTGGGGGAAATAACCTCCGGCAAGTCCACTCCAAGTCTAAATTCAATGCGGATGGCCTTTTGATATCTAGGTTCAGAGTGGCTGGGGGGCCTTAATTCAGTGGGACTTTTGAAAGAAAACTCGGTGTGTTAGAGAGATGTAATCTGCCAAATGACCAATTTAAACTCCTGATCTTTATCGTTTGGGTGCTCTTTTAGTTTATAAAGAATGGGAGGCGTGGGGACGGAGTCGGGGTGGGGGAAGTGGGTGAAGAAAGTCAACCTTTCCTGGCTCACAGCTTTGCAAGATCAAGGAGTGGAAAATGAGTTGAAACGGTTTCCATTGTGGACCACCTCCTCCAAAGGCTTCTATCTACTCTATGGAGACTTTGGCGTCGCCTGGTGAACTGGCCTTGGGGATTGAGGTTGGATGGCTATAAATTGTGGGCTCTTTTATAGATTTTATTAAAAACAACAACAAAAACTCAAGTATCCGGATGATTGAGGTGTGGTGAACTGGAGTTCAAACGGATGGACCAGTCCGTGGGATCAGTGATTAGATTCTTCACTGGGCTAGAAGGAAAAAAAAATTTCCCAGTGTATCAGCGACACTGCTCCCTCGTCCCCCCCTCCCCATTTTTTCCCTCTTGTCCTCTCCCAAATAGAAAACAGGATTGTAAACCTGCAATGATTACACTGGTTTAACAAACTCAAGATGAGACAGCCCGGGTCTCTTTTTAAACCCCCTCACACACACTCAACTCTACCCCCAACTCCATCCGTCTCCCTCTGCCCCAGCCCCCCCACTCACCCACCCTCACCCGGCCTGAATTAGACAGTGAGTTCACAGGCTGCCGGTGCCGCCTCCGCAACTGCAGAAGAAAAAGGTTTCAAATGTCACCTCGGAGCCCCACATGCCTTTGGTGTGGGTTGGAGTACATCACCCACGGTCGCGTCCCCAGCACCATGGCAACCCAGGCCAGCACTGGACTAGCAGCTACCAGGTTTTTGTTTTGGGGTTTTTGTTTTTGTTTTTATTTTTGTTTTGGTTTGGTTTTGGGTGGGGTTTTTTGTTTTATTTTGTTTTGGTTTGGTTTGGTTTGCTTTGTTTTTTTACATTGTATCTCAATTTATTTACATTTCTAGCCAAATCCCGCTTCCTCTCTTCTCAAATTTGCATGATCTAGTAAACACAATCTGGACCTCCCCTATCCTTTCTGCCTTCTTTTGGCTGAAACAATGCCGGGTATATTTAACCCTGTTTGACTGCAGAGCCACCTCCCTCCATGAGTTCGGTAGGGGCTTCAAAACAAGATTTTGCTTTGCCACCTCCCCTGCCACCCACTCAGAATCTTAACAAGTTCATTTTATTCTTCGAGAAGGGAAAGATATTTATTTTTAAATTCGGAGAAGTGGGGGAAAAGATTGTAGATAAACAAAAAGAAGTAACAGTACAAGAGAACAAAAACATTGAAGTAAAAGGAGTGTTTCAGGAAAGGGAATATTGTGAATGTTGTGGTAAGGGTAGACATCTATCTGAACTAAGCTTTTGGAGCAGCCTTAAGTATTAACTTGGTTTGCTAGAAACCCTTTTAGTTCCTGTACATTTTGGTAATTAGCAATCTTAGAAAGATGCCTCAATTAATAACTTACCCTTATCATCTAGAAAGACATTAAAGAAATAGGATGTGATCCCTCTACCTGTGGTGGAGTAGGAAAATGGTCAGAGAACCTCCTTTTTTAGGTCTGATTGTCACTACCTAGTACAGAAGGAAGAGGCAAGTCATATTTCTGTGGGTTTTGATTGCTAATATATAAGATAAAGGGGGTATGCTGATGGACTAAATGATCTTTATGTGAACTAAAGCTCCTCTTATTATAAGATGACACCTCATCTCCTGTCCTCAGTAGACCTAACCTTGCCTCTTCTGCCTTGAACAAAATTGGCATCATCATTATACTCTGTGTTTATCTAGTACTTTGTGTTAAGCAATTGCCTCCCCCTTCCCTTCATCATCTTCCTGCCTACTGTTTTATCCTTTTCCCCTTTCTTCCTTAAAACAATCATATGGAGGGAGAGAATGCATGTGTTGATGACCTAGCACACAAATGCACACCAAACACACCCCCCACATACAAAACCAACAACAACTTGGGGAGGGAGGGGAGACTAATTATTACTGCTGCTAACAAGGCCTGGAACACCCAAGTAGATCCGAGCTGTCTCCAGGGAGACTGATGGAGTCCTATTTTACAAGCTGTAATTCTGTCTTAGTCCCTATTGCAAGAATCCAGGCCGTTCACACTCTCCTGATTTAGTCCTCCTCTCCCCCCACCCCATCCCTTTTCAACCTTTCTAATATTCCTAATCCTAAATTTCATTCAATTGGAGAAGCTGCTACCCAGGAACCAGAAGTCATTTCTAAAATACAGGTGGGGGAAAAAAAGAACATGTCTTAGAGATCCCAAATTTAAAATCACCTTTTCTCTCGTTTCTTTTGGGAACTCTGTGATTAACCTTCAGATAAATAATTATTCGGTCAATATTCTGATAATTTATGTGAGCCTGTGGCTCTGTTATTGATTTGACAGTTTCAGAGATGTATTCTCTCCATCCATGCTTCCTGGAAAGGAGCTGGTCAGTTTTGTCACATTTCACTTCTCCTTTTTTCTCTTCTCCTTTTGACATAAATTCTCTTTGAACCTCAGAGTATAGAAAGATTTAATAAATTAGAAGAAATCATTCTGAGCTATACACTAGTATTTTAAATGCCATAAATAAAATACACACACACACACACACACACACACACACACACACACACACACACACCCTCAGCTAAACTCCAAAAGTTGAGATACACCTGGATTTTGACTCTTTCTGTCTTTTAGGCCACAATAAAGTGAGAAATTTTCCCACAAAATGCCAGTGGCCAACCCTTCCCTCCTCTTCTAATTAATTATTGAATTTTATGGTAGGAATGAAATTTCATGCTCATATAAACTTTTTGGAGGAAGGAATACCGAACAACCTATAAATATATGTGAAAGGGAAATTTTTATTTGGTTATTTGATTATAGTAGATATGGGGCCCTTTTATGTTATACTCTCTCCTACACATGAATACTTTTAAATTAATTTACTTTTGATAGTTGTACTTGGTTAAAATAATTAGTAAACAGAGGACTTTATGAGGAAAATAGGGAAAAGGACTGTTTTTTCCCAATGCCTTTTCATAGAGAATAGCCACAAAAATAAGCAAAATGAAAGTCTCATAATATTAATCTGGCATATTAATTAGTGAGATCAGATTTGCTTCTTCACTCATTACATTTTTACTCTATCCTTCCTTTTATACAACTTAATAATGGGTTTAATTTGATAGAATATTTGGCTTACTGCAGGGGAAGAAGAGAGGGAGAGAAGAAAGGGGGGTGGACAGAGAGAGAGAGACAGACAGACAGACAATGTTGAAAACACATGAGTTGCAAATATAATTTAGTTCTGATGTCTTCAATATAGGTGAATGTGAGAATACAGAAGGTGGGAGAATTAAAAATAAATGGGAAGTTATTGAGAATTTGGGAATTGAGAAATATTTTATTAAATTTAAGTAGGGAGGGGCATAAAGCAAGAAGAAATATGGGACAGTTGTTGGAAGGTTGAATGTAAGGTAGGATGCCAACTCTGAAACAAAAACACTTCATTCATATTCACTTCACACTTTACAACCTCATCTTTAGGAACAAATAACAAAAATAACCCCAAGAATAACACTTTTTTATGCATTTAGCTAAACTCTTCCCCAATGATGGTGTTATACATTTTTATGGATTATCTTTTTCTTTCAAAGGATTTTATCATCATTTGATATTCATATTCCATTCATCTTAGGATAAAGGTATGTTAGAGTTGAGAGGGATTTTAGTTGACCTGTCTGAAGGAAGTTGGACCAAACCATCTCTAAAGACCCCTCCAGTTTATGATCTTCTGATCTCTAAATGATTTATCTAAGGTCATATAAGTATTAACCAGAAGCTCTAGATCTTTATATTCTAAATCCAGATCACTTTCTGCTGTAATCTGTTGTTTCCCTCCATTCCTCCCCCTATACATATCCAGAAAAGGAGACAATCAAATATTTAGGTTCAGCAATTTATCCCCAGAAGTGAGTTAGGTTCTCAGAAAACAATTCATTACTTTCAGGTCTATCTCCTTCTTTCAGGTTTAGATACAGTTCAAATAAAGTTACTGAGCACCCAATATTTATCAAAAATTGTTCAAGACATTAGACAAAATGAAAGACAAAAAAAAATGGAAGAATTTCTGCCTTTTAAGGAACTTCCATCATCATGGGGCCGGAATCGACAATTTGCTTGTGTGTATACATATACATATACATATACATATACATATACATATACATATACATATACATATACATATACACATACACATACACATACATATACACATATACATACATATATACATAAATATATATATACACACATATATACATATAGATATACATACATATATGTGTATATATAGTAGTTATGGAAGGGGATGAGTAACAACTGGGAAATGAAGAAAGATTCTTAGAAGGAGGAAACATTTGAAATTTATCTGAAGGAAACTAGGTATGCCATGAGATGGAATTGAATACAGTGAGTATCCTAGATATGGTGGGCAGCCCATACAATGACATAGATTTAATAGATGGAATGATAGATATAGGAAATAGTAAGCAATCTATATTTGGTCAGAATGTAGGATGTGTGAAGGGTAGTATTGAGATAAATTTGGAAAGATTGGTTGAGGCCAGTTTATAAAGGGCTTTAAAATGAAAGGGTTTCATTGTATTTAAAAACAACATCAGCAACTACAACAATACTTAAAGCTTCTTTTCCTCACCTTTGTTTTTCCTCAGTGTATTCCCTTTCCATTTTGCCTATCCTAGTTCCAAACTTAGAGGATCAAAGGACCTAGAGCTAGAATTTATCTAATTATTTATTTCAGCCTCTTTATCCAGCTCTCCCCATGGAAAGGAAGTGGTGGCTAATAGAGATGGAATGATTTGCTTCATGTTTTACACAAGCAGTAAACAGAAAACATAGGATTAGAAATAGCAAAACCAGTGCCTTTTCCATTATACTTAACTATTTCCATCCAAGTTAAGAGTTCCTCCAGAAACTAAAATTATCTAGAGAATTGATTTATTTTGTTTAAAAAGAAAAAAAAAAACAGGTTCCAAAGATGGAAAGTCTAATTTCTTCCAACTAAAAGAACTAGATTTGACAAGCTGATCTAAGCCATGTACTCTAGCTAGAGAAAGTCAGAAAGCATTACTAACAGATCTGAAGGGAGACAAGGTGTCATTGTGAGGACGAGTGAATGAATCTCATTCTGTAGGATACAAGACAGGATGACTCCTGGCTTCTAAGAAGACTGAGATAATGTAATAGGCTAGATTATTTCTATTCATATTTTTGGCCCTTTTTAGAATGGCCCACTGCTAATTCTTATGATTGACTCATTTCTGTCTTAAGAATCTCATCCTTATTCCTTTGTGAACTTAGCCTTATTTCTGGGGCTACCTAGGAAAAACTCCCAGGTATTCCGGACAGAATCCCTGCTTCTAGGGAAATCTTTGACAATAGGGAGAGGGGGGAAGAGATAAAATACAAATCCATATTAATAAAATGGCCTCAGAGTGATTTTTGCAACAAAGTGCAGGACCAGGGAAAGATGAAGGAGAGAGGAAAGGATGGTCTCTACCTTGCCTTTGGAGTAGGAACAATCACATTTTAACTATACACGAATTATGTATTCAACACATCCTTTTAATTATTAGGACTAAAGGAAGGTTTTAGGTCAATCTGTTCTTTACATCTAATGGAATTTGTTTTAATAAGTGACATGAAAGAACCTTGCCTCTGAACTCCACCTGACCTGCACCTGAAGAGCTAGACAAACCTTTTGTTGGAGTTGCTGGAATGAAATCTCCGGCTTACCTGCACCCCCTCCCTCAATCCCACTCTGTTAATTCCAAGGTATACACTTTCTCATAGTATATATGCAGGTACTTATTTGTTCATACATCTGTCTGTATGAATATATGCATTTATATATGCATTGTATAGACATTAACAACTTGATACAAATCAACAACTAGACAAAAGAATGGTGCGTGTACTGGAATAGTAGGAATTACAGTACAAAATAACAAATCAATGTAGCATCTTGAAGATTCTGAAACCCAAAAAAATGAATTAAGGACAAGTAAGGGCTCTTACTTGCACATCATCCCAGCTGGATTCCCTCAGGCACAGGTTATTCTCAAGGTATTACTTTTTTTTTTTCCTCCCAAAATCCTTAAAAGAACTCCCTAGTCCCTTATTGCTATTGCTTCAGTCATCACCATCATTTAAATTATACTAATTTCTGCAAAAACTAGTCAGTCCCACTGTTTCCCCTCACAAGACACTGTTTATTTCAGTTTATTCTTAGTATCAAAGCTTTGGATAGAATCCTTTTACCTTGATTTGGGAAATCAAAGTTTGGTAGCTTGAAAAATTATTGATAATTTACTAGTTAGTCTAACCCTGGGCTGAAGATGAATTTTTAGAAATAACCTCTGGGGTGAGGGGAGAGACTGAGAGTTTTCAAGTATATCAATAATTATCTTTTGATTTGTTTTAAACGGGTGTTTATACAAGAATTGTCCAGTATATAACTTTCTTCCAACCTCAGCTTTAATGAACATTCCACTCTTTTCTTTCTGTACAGCCCAGGCTCCTTCTATTTCTTCTATTTCCTTAGACATATATACAGGGGAAAGGCAATTAAGTCTCCCTTCAACAGCTCCAGTACAAGGCACTTCCCTATCTCTAAGCATCAAGCCATTTGGAGGAGTTTATCTCAGGTGCCTAACCTGCAGTTATCAGAATGCCAGACTAATTTAGGGAGCTCAGCTCTGTAACCCAAGGCGATCCCTTCATTGATTGTTTAAAGTGCTGTTTAGATTCTGCTCTTCCTTGGTAAACAACTAAAAGTAACTGCCCTTATTTGTGGTCCCTTGCACACATACCCTATTAAGTCATATTCTCTCTCTCTCTCTCTCTCTCTCTCTCTCTCTCTCTCTCTCTCTCTCTCTCTCTCTCTCTCTCTCTCTCTCTCTCTCTCTCTCTCTCTCTCCCTCCCTCCCTCCCCCTCCTCCCCTTCTCCCTCCTTCCCTATCCCTCTGTCGTTGTCTCTCTCTCTCTCCCCCTTTCCATTTCAGTCTCATTCCATCTCTCAGTCTCTGTGATGATCTGTCTGTCTGTCTCTTCTCTCACTATCTCTCTGTCTCGGTCTCTTTTTATGTGTCTCTGTGTCTGCCTGTCTGCTTGCCTGCCTGCCTCTCTCTGTCTCCCTCTCTTTCTCCCCTTCTCTTTCTCCCCCCCTCTCTCCCCTTCTCTCTCTCCCTTTCTCCCCCTCCCCACTCCCTCTCTCTCCTCATCCTCGATTTATTTATCCCTCCCTCTCCTTTTCTTCCTTCCTCTCTATTCCTCCCCTACCCTCCCCCATCTTCACTTTGATAGACTAAGGGAAACTGAGATCTCTCCATGACATCTTCTGGGAATGAGACTGCAGTATTACTAAGAAATTTGAACATCTGAGTCAGAGATTGGTTCAGTGATTGTCAAGTCCCCAATTCCTCTGTGTGGCCAAGAGGTGCTACACCTTCTCTAAATGTACTTTTTTTTTTTTTCCTTAAAGAGATGGTCATAGCAATCAATATTATATTACAAAGATCTCTCCTAGAAGATTACTTTTCCTTTATGACTTCCACAGTTGCAGTGCATTCTTATAGAAGGGCTAACATTACATCTAGTTATACATGGCATGGAACATTCTGCTTTCTTCTCTCCTTTCCTCAACTTACCTTTCCTTTTTTTCCTTTCTGCATCCCAGCCACAAGTGCTCTCACCAACTGTAGCAGGTGACCCCACAATGAAATGATATTTCTTATTTAAAATTTTATTCTGCTTTCCCCCTATTCAGAAATACAAATAATTTTATTTTTAAACCAGAGTTAAAAGAGAGAGAATGTATACAACCTGTGACTCAATCTAAAGTGATTTACTATTAGGGGAACAAAATCTTGATTAACAAATTATAATGGATACACCAGAATTGGAAGATTCTAGATAGACTAAGGGCATATTATATTGAGTAGATATTTTATCGAAACATTCTATTAATGAAGTTTGTAATATTGAACTAAGGAACATATTAATACATATCTGTATGCACACATTTCACTAAATACGCAATATATGCATAATCTATACGTGTATGCCTTTCAGATATTATGGTTTATTAATTGTTTTATATTTATACAAAATGAAATGTGAAATTATGATTAACCTGTCTTTTTTGAATAAAAATTTTAAACTAATAATTGTTTATGCTAGTTGGAAAAGATAATTATGAATCCCTAATATTTTGTATTTAACAAATATATGCAGTAGCTAATTTAAAACGGCAGGCAGAGAAAAACTAAATTTTACAGAGTGGTATTATTTCTGTTTTTAGAAATCACATTAAAAAGCAGCCTTTTCTTTTAATGTCTTATTTCGAGTGAAATTTCTTTATTATTTGTCCTTAGGATTCCATTAGCTAGAGAATATTTTGAAACATCATCTCAATTTCGAAATCAATTCCTTATTACCTTTGTCTCTTTCCCCTCCATCCTCTCAAGATAATTCCAGGAACTTCCTTTACAATTTGATGTCACATATCTCTCACTCTTGAAAATAAGAAAATGCATCAAAATCGAACGAGTTAAATTTGCGTAGTACTTAGGCGCCAAGGGACTAGAGGTTGAAACTTTTTCTTCATTTTGGTACTGCAGATTCTTCCCTTTGGGGAAAGTAAGAAGAAGAAAGCTGGGAAGCTTTAGACTAGAAAGGATTTGTTAAAACTCAGGGAAAGAATTGAAGGGTGTAAAATGCAATTTGATTATGTAATATCCCCAACACCAATTACCAAATAAACCAATAAAAACTCACCTGTCGTTTTCCCTTACTTTTCTTATATCCTTTTGCAAAGATGTATAAAATCACATCTGTCGGAAATATTATATGTCTTTTACAAATCAATCTACAGATTTGGTGAGAGTCATTCATAAGAACAAAGTAAAGATTATATTTTTATGAAGAATACTGAGAAAAATGTAGAAAAGTAATGGTCACAAATATTACATATGGGCTGTTGATTACTATGGACTGTTAATATCAACTAAGATTTATGTTCGTCATTCTCATTATTAACATTGTTGCTTCAAATATCAAAATGAATGTAACGCAATCCAAAAGCTATGCAAACTTTCATTGTTATTTTGTTCATTAACAGTTCTGCTTTCAACTAAATTATACTCGAATTCCTTCTATTATATATATATATATATATATATACATATATATACACACACACACACACACATCACACACATATATATGTGTATATATACACACATATAAACGTGTGTGTGTGTGTGTGTGTATGTGTGTGTGTGTGTGTATAAAGATCCCGGCGGTTAAGAATTAAGGGAGTAAGGAATATTGACGTGAAAATGCCAATTTAAAACCGTCTTCCGATTTTGGATCATTTCTCAATATTTCTTAAATTTTGTTGTATATTTTATTTCTAATCATAAAGTTAAATTACCTTAGAAAATCTCTTTCCTAGAGGAAAATAAAAATTTCCAATGGGATTTGTATTATTTTGAAGATGTTAATACGAAGAAGAAAATATTCCTGGGTTCTTGCGAGATTCTACACGGTTTGCACCTGAATTGTTTCTACGTAGAGTCGGCATTCATTTAACTCTCCGCCCCTACCCACATATGGATTAAATGTGGTTTTATCTTTTTTTTTTTTTTTCTTAATATCAAAATCTCAACATTATTGACTAATGAGCAAAGTTAATGCCAGTATGGAGGAGGGTGGGGAAAGTTGGGGACCGATTTGAATGTGCTAAATTTTCAGGTCTTCAGCTAACAATTAGATTCGTGTGTGCCCGTTGTCCCTTTAGCTCAAATCCCCGTGCTCGGGCTCGGGTGCGGGTTCACACTCATACTCACAGGCACGGCCCACGGTAATTTGGGGATAGGGTGGTGATGGGGTTTAGGTGTGTGTTATGTATGAGAGAAGTAGGGGCAGAGAGGTCTGGTGAAGGGAGAAAACGACCTAACGGTATTTACATGTGTATTCAGCCATGAAATTGAATGTTACCAAAGTTGAAAAAAATCAAATTAAAACCGGCAAATTGTCTTTTGATTTGCAGTAGCGTTTGGCCCACAAGTGTTTGCTTAGAACTAGATTTTTTTTTTTTTTAATTAAAAGAAAATTCAGGGGAGGGGGTGTTGTGTAGATCCAAGGAATAGATACTCGCTCTTTAATTCCAGATTAAAACGTTTGGGGACGGCTCTTCGGCAATTCTCAGGATCAGATGAAGTATGAAAGCAATCATTCCTTTTCATGCATTTCTCCCTTAATTTACCGAAATCAAGAAACCCATTAAAAATTCTTAAGTTTTTGCGTCTTAGGGTTTCTCGGTACGACATGAACCGGGCTAAAAAATGACTACATATATATTATCTATTATTTAAAAAATCTAGTCACCGAAATTAAATCTAATCCCGTCTCCAATCCGCAAAGTTTTTATGCTTATCCAGTTAGTCTAGGAAAGGCTACGAACAGAAAGTTCAATTTAGTCAGCTATAGCTTCCTCTCCCAGAGCCCCAGTTCAGAGCCTAGCTCCACAAAGGACATTTCTGCTTGTAACATGGGAAGAGACCGGTCCCAGAGCATTGGTTATTCTTTCACGCAGTCCGCCAAACTCCCGAGAGCCTTAGATCTCTAGGTGCAACAGCTCGGAGGTGGGGGTGGGAAGCAGCGTGTAGTTACGCCTGCTTTTCAAAACTGGCTCCTCTTCTAATCTTCTCTCACTCCCTTTGGCCCTAAACTCCCAGAGTGCGTTTGTGCTCAAAATACAATGATGTATGTCAGGTGATTCACAGGTCTGAAAAGAAGCTGACCCAAATATGGTCCTACCCTATTAACATTCTTCCTTCCTCATGTTACCATAATTTCTATAATTTGGGAAGTGGTAGTCGAGGGGGGGAGAAGGATGCTGTGAAAAAAGCCACGGTATGATTTATATTTTGTGGTTGGGGAACTCAGACTATCAAACTCACCACTAAGCTTTCAGTGTTAATGGCAAAATGTCTGCATTTTGAAGAATCTTCCCCATACATTCTTCATTATTCTCCTTCCTCCAGCCCATTCTGTCCCCCAAATCCAAATCCAACCAGTCATCTGTTTTTCCGGATACCAACATTTGTTGGTACTGGAATGGACAATAGGTTGGTTAAACCTAGGTCCAGATGAATGGGGAAGGGGAAGGAGGGAGGAGAGCCAGTAGAACAACAACAAAAAGAAAAAACAAAACAAAACAAAACACAATTGTACTCCTCCTTGAGGGAAATAATTTGGTCATAAATGGAATAGAGCAGAATTCTCAGTATAATGTAAAAATCTTAAACTCCTGTATTTTGGGGGATTTTGTCTTTTCATCCCCATTTTCTTTCTCGATGCCTTGCACATAGTAGGTACTTAATAATAAGCATCTGTTGAATGGATCCCAATTGAAACGATAAGAAGCAACCTTAAGGGGGCAATAAAACTCATCCCAGAAATGTCTGTATCCCAAAACCTCCAGTTTCTTCAGAATCTGGACGGGATCATTCCTGTTCCAGGGAAAGGAATTCCTGTGAAATATATTGTTTGCTCAAATTGTTAGGGAGAATTTGTCTGACTTGCTTAGATTTTAGGTTTTTTTGTTTTTGGTTTTTGGTTTTTTTTGAGTGGATTTCTTGTTCAATTTTTCTATTGCTATTGCTCTTCACTGCCCCTTCCATCCCTTCCTCTCCTCCCCCCACCCTATCTATGGAGAAAGTGAGAAGATGCTGAGGACAGATTTCTTCAACATTAATCTATGTTCCTGCCCTGTTATTTTTTTCAAAGAGGCAATTCAATCACCTTAGCCTAGGATTTTGAAATCCAACAGAAAGAAAATCACTTTTTCACTCCCATTTCCCCATTTTTCTTTTCCAGGAATCTACTGGTCAGGAGCAACCTATTCACAAGTCAGAGAATTGTGGCAGCAAAACAAGGTGTGCTGTGATTTTCATATTTCACCTTGGGCAACATGAGGTGTAAGTTTTTATCTCAGGACAAGGTTTGATATGATGAAAGAGAACTGAGGCATTGTGTGCCTCTGTGTGTGTGTGTGTGTGTGTCTGTGTGTGTGTGTCTGTGAGAGAGAGAGAGAGAGAGAGAGAGAGAGAGAGAGAGAGAGAGAGAGAGAGAGAGAGAGAGAGAGAGAGAGAGAGAGAGAGAGAGGGAGGGAGGGAGAGAGAGAGAGTTCTGCTGCTGTTTTAGCTGTTTAAACTGTTGGTTGTTAAATGCAAAGAAAGACAGCAGCAAATTAAAATGAAATATAAAATATACTTCTTCACTTACCATGTTGTCTGTGATTTCTTGAACAGTCTCCCTGGGGACCCACAATTTTCCCAAGCCTGTTAACGGGTGACAATGAATGAGTGCCTGGTTTAATTTAATTTTCCTGTCAGACTAAATAGAGCTACTTTGTAAACCTTAGATCTACTCCAGCAGATAGGATCTCCTTGTTTTGCCATTTGCACCATAAAGACCCCCCCAAAAGGGACACTGTATTGTGACCTCTGGTCTTGCATAATTCAAGAACTTAATGACATTTTCCATTTAAAAAAGGGAACTAATTGCTACTGATGCATAGCTTGTGACCTTATTCCAATCCAGTATGAGAATGTAACCATCTGCAGAGGAATAAAGGCTTCAGGGAAAGTAGGTAAAAATAGCCAAGTGGAAAGGAAATTGGTGATACCACAGTGAACATTGCACCATACATCTGGTATTCAAATAGAGCAAACATTATGAAAAGTTTCTTGGGGTTTCTCTTTCCTCCAACCTACAATTCATATTCCAGATAGCAATCCCCCTTTTTAAAAAAATCACATAGTCCACTTTGTAAAACAAGAAAACAATTTGAAACTGTGGTATCTGATGCCCTCTTTTTTCCCAAAGTTATGAAAAAATATTAATGATATGGCAAGCAGAATGATTTAGAAGGAGCTTCTATCGTTTCCCTTCTTTTGTAAAATTGATCACTTTTTTCGGGGGGAGGGTGTAGACAGGAAATCACATAGCAGAGAAATACCACTTCAGTATTTGCTATTTGAATCAGTCCGATTTTCCAGGAAGGTGATGTTGACATTTGTTCCCTACCAGCATTCTCACTCTTCAAATTAGTTGAAAATTGAAGCTTATCAGGTGTCTTTATTTTTCCCAAGTAAAAATGGTCAGCAGCAAAGACATCGTTACTTCATCACTTAGAGCTCAGCAGTATCTCTAAGAAGAAAATAGAAAAAGAAAATAGAGAGAATAAAAGCAATCACCACTTTCCATGATAAACACAAAGATCGAAGTCCTCGATGTTCTCATCATATTTCCTAAACTTTCTGAATGAATCCACAACCAATTTGCACCCTTTAAAGAGCGTGAATGAAGTTAGGAAGTTAGGGAACACAACAATTTCCTGTCCTGTAGGTTCAAGATATTTCCTCTGCATCTCCTAAATGATGCTTGGTGGCAGGGAGCCTCATCTCAGCAGAGAATTTGTTCATTTAAAAGACATCCATAACAGACATACTTGTGCTTAATGAATTCATTAAACATCTCTGTGTATTAGGCTAGAAAACTAGTCAGTCCTGCCTTGGGAAATGTCTAGAAAACAAAATACAGGATATTGGAATACAAGTCTTTCTAAAGACATTCTCATTATGTGAACAATTTTGGCAAAATTATAAAAACATTTCTGAACTACTGAATGATGTGCAAGTGAAAATGGAGATCCCATTTGGTTTAATATAATCATATTTAAGAGAAGATTTTTAAATGATCATAAAATGTTCAGATGTAAGGAAACAACTTCATTGCTCTAATTTTTTTTTGGAAAAGAATTTCCCTTTTCCATTTTGACTTATGAAAATTAACATGACAGAAGAAATAGAGTAATGAAACATCATGCATCTTCTTTTAAACATTCCTTTAGCACATATTGCAAAATAATATAGAATTGAAATGATATATTCTTACTGAGAAATAATATTTTTAGGACAAGAGAGAAAAAGCCCAAAACTATATTTGGCAGATAGATAAAAATATTAATATACATGTTTATACAGAAACATATATAGAGAAGTGAAATCAATCCTATTACAGATTTTTATATGAACAATGTCTTCTAAATAAAAATTGTCATATTTAGTTTTATTTGTCTCTGATCATACTTCCATGTAAGTAGCTTTGATGGAAAGCAAAAGCTTCTGAAATAATAATACCAACTCCTGTCATTGAATGTCTCTGCTATTTAGCAATTTTATTTTCCTTCCTATTTAAATATAACATTTCTTGCTACTTGCCTCTTATTTTAGTCAATTAAATCTCTCTCTTCTCTCTCTCTCTCTCTCTCTCTCTCTCTCTCTCTCTCTCTCTCTCTCTCTCTCTCTCTCTCTCTCTCTCTCTCTCTCTCTCTCTCTCTCTCTCTCTCTCTCTCTCTCTCTCTCTCTCTCTGTCTCTGCCTCTCTCTCTCTCTCTCTCTCTCTCTCTCTTTCTCTCTCTCTCTCTCCTTTTTCTTTGCATAATGAATCTAGGTCAATAAATAAGACTATCACTGAGTTTGCTCCAAATTGTTAGTTACTTTTCATAATTCTGGCTGGAAAATAAATATTTAAGGTGGTTAGTAGCAGTGACTTAAAAGATGGAAAGAGTTATACTTCCAACATTGCTGTCTAATCATTACACTTAAACTGCTACCATGGACAAGACTCTTGTCTTCCATCTCTCCCCCCCTCTCTCTTTCACCTTTTTCACCTCTTAGGGAAATTTTAATTTTAATTCATATGGAAAATTTTTAGATTATTTGCTGGCAATAGACTCTTGCCTTCCTCCTTTCAAAGATGCTGCAGCTAAAGTATCTGAATTGATTTCCTTTGCAGTTTTTGAGATATGGGGAAGGGGAATGAAAGAAGGCATAATAAATCCTGTTCTAGATTTTTCTTTCATATTCACACTATTAATATTCACATGCTATAAATAAAATATCATTTTGCTCATGTTTCTGTATTATTTAAATGCAAAATAATTTGAGGGAAGGTGTAAGAAGTACAATGTACAAACTCTACTCATAGGATGATTAGTGTATCAATAATATTTTCTTATGAGACACAGGTTTCAGAAATGTGAAGTAAGTTTCAATTTATAATCGAAGCAAAGATCTACCTCACGTTTTTATTGGGCTTTTGTTTTCAGATTGTTTTGACAATGGGATTGTTCTTAACGTCACAGGAAACTCTCATGGTACCTAGCTATTGGGTCTACTCTCTTTCCCAAAAGAAAATAGAAAATTAAGACAGTGTAATAGAAGAACAAAGAAAACAATATCATCCCCTCAAAATAATCTAAATAAAGGAAACAAGCTTAAAATTATGCTTCTCAAGTATCTAGTTAAATGAATCAAAATTTTAGTTTTTACATATGAACATAACCTGGGAGACATGGAGCAGGGGAAATGATAGATACTTTGCTTCCTGTCCATTCCTTTGAAGAAATTTTGCACCAAATGAGACCCTGCAAAGACTTGTAAAATTGTAACTGAAAGGGGGTGGATTTTAATTTGTTCTCAGGGGTATCCAAAGATAACATCCTCCAAGACATCAATATGGATACAAATCTGTCCATATTATATTTAGTGATGTGTGCATGTATCCTCCTTTTCTTTCTGCCCCTTTAAAAATTCTTTTCTTTCTTTCCCTTAAAATTTTTACCTCAAGGACTATACTTCAAATGTGAGAGCTAATGAAGGTCTCAACACATTTTTCATTAGTTTCCCTACACAGTTAGAGGGTTGTTTTCTAAACTTCTATGGTCTCCAATGGAAGTTGTAATAAATTATGTTCACCCAGGATCAAAATAAAGTTTTTTAGGGGTGTGTATAGAAAAGTCATTCTGCTTTTATCCCTGGCTAGATTTATGTCACTTCTCTGGTAGCTGAGTGTTTCAGTGTGAAAATTTCAGACTAGATCACCTGGAGTAGAGATGAAGCTTTTAGGAAAGAGGTTGGGAAAGGAAGGGTGGGGGAGGGAAAGGGAGAGGGGAGGGAGGCACAGAAGAGAGAGAAACATATCATTGGGTATATCCTGGCATAAATATTGACCTCATTTACCTGTACCATATTCCCCTTCCTACATGTTAAAACTGACAAATACTTTCCAAGACCTATTTAACATCATTGTGTAAAGAAGGTAAATGATATCTAGATATCTCTCTAGATAATCTACCTGATGTCCACTTTTTTTGTCATGTATTTTAACAGCATTCAAGAAATATTTTGATTTTCCTAGGCATGGAACTGGATTGGGAGGGGAGCCAATGATATCTTGAGGACAGCTGGTTTAAAAATTTGGATAGGCAATGGATTGGATTTGCTTTGTGTGTAAAGAATCTACAAATAGGTATCTGAACATTTCTTACCAAGCATTGTTGAAAAGCAGCATGATAGCTTCTTTCATCTTGACTTAAATATCTGAGAGAGACAATGGGATTATGCTTAGTCTATATGTGGTTATTCATATCTTTAACCAAGTAGATGTTAAAAGACAAGAAAATTGTTTCTCCTAGAGCTTCAGATAACTATTAAAAACATAGGGGCTTGTCTAGAAATATCTAGATGGAATGAACCTCAAAGGCTAATGGATACAAATCAAACTTGGCTAAAACATTCTTTTCCAACAAGTGGTCTCTCCTACACTGAACTTAAACCACAAAAAGGTTGCTCTCTCAGGAATGAGTTCCACAGAACAAGACTGCTTTTGGAAGTTTCTGCATTGAAATGAGAAGGGGTATTACCTGAACAATAACTGCAAACTGGTGAGAGACAAAGTCAGCTCAGTAAAGATAGGGGATATGTTTGAATGGACATTGTGCATGCAGTAATGACATTCATGATAAGATAAAAGATCTATCTGATAATCTATCATTTAGAAATTCAGATTTGCTGATGATTGATAGAGAGAGCTGCTAAAAATAAATTAGGGTTCATAATTAATAAGATACAATATTTGACTTATCCTATAAAATTTGTTTACCAAATTATTTGAATAAACAATTAACTTCCTTACAAAGTTATAAAACTATATTGATGAGCAACCAAGACCCAGTGATGTACCAACCCCAGATAACAGACTTGGCCATCTTTATAACTAATTAGCAAATAGAAGTTACAAATGACCTGAAAAGTTCATGGACCCAGAGAATTAGAAGGAAGTAGCTCTCAGCAGCCAAAACTTACATGTTTAAGTTTGTTAATGTGAGAAAATGTCCAGAAATGTGTATGTATGAGAGAGAGAGAGAGAGAGAGAGAGAGAGAGAGAGAGAGAGAGAGAGAGAGAGAGAGAGAGAGAGAGAGAGAGAGAGAGAGAGAGAGAGAGAGAGAGAGAGAGAGAATGAGAGAATAGATTGTTTCCTAAGCAGGACTGCTTTTCCTTTTGTTGTGACTATCAGAATCTCACCACTTTGTGAGCCTTATTTTTCTCACTCAGAAAATTTAGAGATACACCAATTTCCCTCCCAGACTCATGACAAATCTAATACATCTGTGCCCCCTGAACACCAGAGCAGAGTTTGTGGGAAGGAGCCATTCATTCAAATGTAGGGTATGAAATGCCTATGGATTGTACCAACCTGGGGCAGGGCAATAGTGAGGAATATACTTCACGATTCTAGCACTCATTTACAAATGGAGGAATATATTTAAATAAAATTTACACCAATTTAGGAGATATTTATATATTTTAAAAGTTTAAATTTTAAATAAATTTATGGAAAAATGAGACTGTACAAATTATTGGTTTTGTTCTTTTAAATGGACCACTAAATACTCTCAATCTATCATATTTTTCCTCTAAATTGGTTGGCGTTGGGGGAAGGGGAACAAGGAGTGGGGAGTGAGTATTATTCATAAACTTTGCATTTCCTGATTGGGTTTTTGTTGCTTTTTTTCAGTCGTGCCCAACTCTTTGTGATTCCATTTGGGATTTTCTTGGCAAAGATACTGGTTGTATCTAAGCTATAATGTGCTTTTTACAGGCGGCTTTGTATCTGTGAATATAATTTCACTAAACACTTGAGCAGCTTTGCCTTTCAACCAATGTTAATAGGGGAAGTTCTATAGGAAGAGAAGGGGGGAAAAATAGACAGACATTGACCCAGACTGCAGGATGGAAAACTAGGGCAAAAGAGCTGATATCTCTTTCCAGTTACTTATTAACCACTGTTCATTTGAGGGAATCGATATTTCCAGCAAAGGAATAAACATTTAGGATACAAAGCTCCCTCCCTCTCTTTCCTTTACAAAATGATTGATTTTATAAATGCATCTGCCTGAGAAGAACAGAGAAAATGAAGCATAGTGTCTTTTATCTTGGGGATATGCAAAGCACATCTATTTTCAGCTTTTATCTCCTGAATTGTATGTTGATCCCATACATATAGATTGATTTTGTTCAGGTAGATAATGAAAAGTCAAGTGGAAAATTTACACAATGGCACTCACGATCCTAGTCTTATAGCGGTATATAAATTGGTTTATTATTTCATTCTATTAAGAAGGCTCTTTTGCACTAGGAAAACCATCAAATACACAATGTTCAAAACCCAATGTACCTTGGCTGCATTTTCTTGGGGGAGGGGAAAGTAGAGAAGGGAGCAACAGTACAGGAGAAGTAATGGGGAGGATATGTTTGCTAATTGTAGCAATTAAATTAATTTTCAAACTGATTGTTGTGTTACTTTCTCTGTTTCCCTAGTCCCCCTTTTCAGAAGCTTATCACATGAGCTATATATAACCCAAGAACCTCTTCTGCACTAGAATAGATGTGCATATTTCTCATATAACATAGGCAGATATTATTTTACCATAAGCAATCATCATTTTGCTGTTGTGACCCCGAGAGGCATGTTGCTTAATCAGCAAGCAAGAGGCACAAGGGCATGTGGATGGCAGGAGAAACAAGCACTATCAGTAGGAGAATAGTAAAGGAACAGCTTGGAACCAAAATACCGGAGGCAACATTATTAATAAACATCTTCTGGACATTTGGTGGCACATCGAGCCTGCTCCGGCTTAAAGCAATTAATTCAGGGTACTGACATAAACTCTCCAGTTCTTTGACAGCTTGGGGCTGAAATAAAAATGCTAGTTCTCCAGGGAAAAGAAGAGGATAGTTGGCTCTTTTCTGGACTGTTTGCTTATA
The DNA here is from genome assembly GCF_048593235.1 of Sminthopsis crassicaudata. NCBI lineage: Eukaryota > Metazoa > Chordata > Mammalia > Dasyuromorphia > Dasyuridae > Sminthopsis > Sminthopsis crassicaudata. Next base: position 155,588,137 of record NC_133618.1, read on the forward strand.
GGCCCAGAGAGCAATCTTCCTTGCAGAATGAAATGCAAGGACACAAACAATGTACCAGGGAGAGAATAGAAGATGGGAATGAACAGTTTGAACTATTTGCTCAGCAGAAGGGCAGCCACAATGGTCGGCCAATGGCTTTCCCATGCATCAACTGGGGCTTCTTAGGCCCTTTTGTTGTTCATCTTCTTCCTCTGGACAGATAAGAGCACAGCTGCAGCAGGGCAGCTAAGTAAGGTCTTCTACTTTATTCCCCTAAATCTCGGACCACATTTACTGTAAGGTTTTTAAAGTTGTATTGGGCTTTTAACTAGAGGGAAAAAAAAGGAGGGGGGAGAGATTCTTAAAAACTGATTTATTTAAAGCAGGGTTTTTCTTAAATCAAAGCTGGGTTCAGATATAGTCTTTATATGCCATTTACCCTGAAGGGGTACACAGGATTTGTACTGGTTGCCAGGCCAAAATGCTAGCTCCCCCCTTTTTTGGGGGTGCACTTTGATCTGAATAAGTTGACCAAGCTGGTGGAAGAAGTGGGATAGCAAGCTGCTTCACTCTAAATTTGTACTCAGATGCAAAAACATTTTTTCCTACTATCCCAATTATAGATCTACCCTCTATTCACAAGTTTCAGAAATGAGTACATAAGAGATAATCAAGATTAAGGCTAAGATGTAGATTTTAATAAAATCTATCATTATTTCCATAACTAATAAATACAAAAGTATCCCTTTAAATGCCATTCTCGTGTGTTTTTCAAATATCTGATGTGAACAAGATTGGCTTAAAATTCTGTAAAAGATAGAAGATATGCTAATTAAAGAATGCAGTCAGGTTAAACTGTTAACAAGAAGTTTGTCCTAAAATCATAATCTTCCTTAAACAATTGGAATATTCAGTATCTATTTTTGACACCTCATGTTATGCCCCACGTAGTTTTTGGGAGCCAAGACACCATGCTTAATTCCATTGTAATAAGGTTTATTTAGCCTGAACGGTTTTATGAGGTGAAAAGGCAGAAAGTTTAACACTGAAGAAAATTAATGGTTTACTAAGATTACATTAAACATTCACAGACAGGAAGCACACCTGCGGTAAATACAAAGTTTAAACACTCCTTTGCTCTCAGACAAAAATCTCAGCAACCTTAGTATGTTTTTCCTACTGGGTGGTCAGAAGGAAAATCTCAAAAGCAAAAGAACTCCCATTGTTTCTATGCTGTCTTAAGAACTGACCTCACGTGTCTCTATAGAAGACAAACACCTGTTTATCTCTTGTGAGCTCCTGCATGTGTGTGCGTGTGTGTGTGAACCAATACACATGTACTCCACTATCCCACATGGTCCCCTGCCATTATAGAGAAAAGATGGATCTTAGAGCTGATAAGAAAGAAATGCTTCTCACTCTCAAAATCTACTTTGTTTTTTAAAACAATTAACATTTTCTATGTTTTCTTTCTACTAGGTCAATCAATTATTCCATCTAGTATATCTATGTAATTTTAATATTTCTTTATTCTATTTGGGAAGATTATTATACTAGCCCACCCCTACCCCCATAAGACATGTACAAATAGTTGATGATGGAAAGGGAAACAACAACAATGATTCCTCAATGAGATTATGCCTTCTCTTACTGTGTTGTCTTCTATGGTTTATAAAAATACTGATTAGATAATCCTTTCCTAAAGGAAAAGAAATGTCTAAAAGATACCTTGGATTTTTTTTTAATCACAAAACATTATGTTTCCTATTTAATATAACCTTTCCATCATACAATAAATAAACCCAGCCCTGATCAACTTGTGCCTTTATGAAGACTGGGTCCTCTATTTAGAATCTCCACAACTTGTTTAGCTCTAGATGGATTTGTTACTTTGTAACTATATGTATTAGGCTATAGAAATACTCACCCCTAAACCGTGTGCTTGATAGCATTTTGAGTCTGAAAATCATCTTGAATCAATGAACTAAGTGAAAATCTGATTTTATTAAATTTTTTTTCACTTTTAAAACCGGAATTATTTGCAAGAAAAGAAACATCAGTTATTTTGTGTTTTTATGAACCAGACACATTCAACTGGTGAATGGTAAGAAATATCTGCTCGCGTTTCAGATTTTCTGGTTTAGAAGGAGACAAAGGTCACTCTCTGCAAGACAATGCACCCAAATTTAAAAGTGGGTTGGAGAAAAACCAGGAGCAAGGGATACCGAACTTCCTTGTAACTCAGCTCTGGACATCACACCAGCTGCCAAGACAGGTTAATTAATGAGACATTAAAGAGACTGAATGACACTTACAACTAGTTACTTATGGTGCTAATTTCAAAACACTTTGCAATAGACAAAGAGACTCGGCTGTTAATGCAAAGTAATTTGGGATGTGTTCTTGCTGAATACATTTAGGGAAGCAAATATAGTTATGCAGAATTTAAATTAAGGTTGACACTAATGTAAACATTGCAATGCAGCCGCATGGCCAAGAAATATGATGAGGGTATGGGTTTTAATCAGGCCTCTTCCACCAAAACAGCATTTTTAAATCCCCACCATTTAAACTGGATAAAACACTTAAGCTATGGCTGGCTGAAAATGAATTTACTAGAGAAAAAAAGAAACACAAACATTTTATTTTATCAAAAGATCTCTTGGGGACATTATAACAATATTCTGAGCTAAAGAAAGGAAAGGTAAATGGCCTTAAATATATATATATATATATATATATATATATATATATATATATATATATATTTTACTTCAGATGTCAATATAATCCTAGATTTTGAGCTGGAAGGAACCTTAGAAATGATTAAACCAGAGATTTTTTAACTGAGATTCATGAGCTAGGAAAAAAAAAAAAAAAAAAAAGGAGAACTCTTTTTCAGTGTAACTGATTTCCTTTGCAATCCATTATGATTTTTAGTTAAGTGAAAAAAATGTGATTTTGAAAAGGGTCTTTGCCAAAATGACAAAGGAGTAACTATCCCCAGAAGGCTAAGAACTGTTCTATATCAATCCCCTCATCTTATAGATGGAAAAAAAAAAACTGAGGGTAAGAGAGATCATATGTTTTGCCCAAGGCCAATAGATAGTGGCCAGCAGGGATTTGAATGCAGGTCCTCTTACTCTAAAGCCACTATTCTTCTGATTTGATTTAAGCTGATTTATTAGCAACATATTTTGGAGGGTCACAATCATTTTTTACTATTTTACCATTTAGAATCATTTAGCATTTTTTGCATAGCATCGTTAATTGCTATCACTTAACCCATTGGACAGAAAAGGAAAATAGAGATGAACTCATTTTGCCAAAAGTCATTGAAGGTTGGAGTCTAGGATCTCTTTATGTTGTCTCATCTGTATTAATCTGTAATAATGATAAAAAAAATTTCCTTTTATTATTTCCAAAGAAAAATCCCAAAGTGATTATTATATTACTAGACTCTAAAGGGCTAGCCTTTAGATGGACTGTACATATCTATGTATGTGTGTGTGTGTGTGTGTGTGTGTGTGTGTGTGTGTGTGTAAAATTATAGTATTATTGAGGAAGAATTATTCCCAAGTGTTTATCTAGAGGAAGTTTATTTTTCAATTTGTAACTTTTAAAGTTTTAGGAAAGTCTCAGCAAGTTTCAGTCGTTTATTTCCCTGGGCTACTGTAGATCAATAAATGGGTAGGTCTGTGCATTAACATTAATTGAAATGCTAGCAATTTGGCATGAAGTGATGGGAGAGTCATTATTAAAGGTAGAGCAGTTATTGGTCTTACTATTGGGTTGGTGAAGAAAAAGAAATCAAAGGTGACAAGAAGTTACAGTAGGCAGCATTTACTGCTATTACTCCATTCCTGTTTTTTGCCTTCTTTTGCCCTAATTGTCTCTGTGCCTGAAAGGAACTACCTCATTTCCTCTAGCTCTTTGGATTTGTTTCTTCAAAGCTCTGTTTAAATGATCTCTATTACAAAATGTTTTTTTGTGGTTATTGTTGTTCTCTTTCAGCTACTACTTCCAGCCTCCCCCAGGTCCAATTGACTCTCTCCCTCTCCCTCTCCCTCTCCCTCTCCCTCTCCCTCTGCTCCTCCCCCTCCCCCTCTCTCTCCCCCTGGCATTGAGTTCAAGATTTGTTGATTGACTGTGGAAAAGGCTCAGCCTGTTTAAAGATTCTCATTTTAGTACACACACTACTGAGAATTCTGAGGAAATTAACCAGAACATCTGAGATGAAGGTGAAGGATGCATATTATTCACAGCCGCAGAACACGAGTTCTTTTCTAGGGGAAAAAAGTTAAATACATACTTATTGAACTGTGATGGTAACATTTATAGATTTTCTACCTTCTTGTTAGGTTGGCAATGACATACAAGGTTAAAAACAAAGTAAAGCCTTCATGAAGTCACCTTCCCAGTGCAAAATGCAATCTGACTTCCTTATTTCAGCTAAGTCTTTAATGTATGTGGTTTTAAGTGTAAACATTAGAAGCCACTTTTCGGGAAATTTAATTTTAAGCATACTTCCTAGTAAAGAAATGAAATCTCTAATTTCTCTTTTTGGTATGGTAGAAAAAAAATGCCAGTATCTGAATCAAGAGAAACTTGTTTCAATCTCACTCCTGAAATTTACTAGCTATGTAACCATAGGTATATTAACTTCTCTTAATCTTAGTTTCTCATTTGTGAAATGAGGCTTATAACACCAATAGTATCTTCCACATAGAGTTGTAAAGACCAAATGAGATAAAGGTATGTTTTATAAAAAACTTAAAGTGCTATATAAATGTCAGCTGAGATTATACCTCTCATCATTAATTCATTAAAAAGGAAAAAGACTGAAAATGTATGATTATATAAACATATGTACACACACACACATATATGTGTATTTTTTGTTCAATTGTTTTCACTCATGTCCACCTCTTAATGACCCCATTTGGGATTTCTTTATCAAAGACACTAGAGTGGTTTATTATTTCCTCCTTTAGCTCATTTTACACATGAAAAGCTGAGCCAAAAATGGTTAAATAACTTGACTAGGGTCATACAGCTAGTGTGTAAGACCAGATTTGGACTCAGGAAAGTGAATCTTCCTGACTCCAGATCCCGCACTAGCTACACTATACCATTTAGCTTCATACATACAGATGTGTGTATTTCTATGCTTAGATATACATACATACAATACATATATGTATATACTATTATGTGTACATGTGTGCTTATGCCTATACATATGTGAATATGTATGCATCTCTCTTCCCCTTTCTTTTTTCTCTTCTCTTTTCTTTTTTTTCTCAATCTCTCTCTAATGTGATAGATCCTATTCCTATACAGTAGCGTTAAACCGAGAAGATCCAAACATAAAACTCTGTACATCTAGGGTTATGACTGGAACTTCCATAAATTGGGTGCTTAGGATCAAGCATATACTTTTGTAAGATATCTTAGGGGCCTGTTTACATAATAAGGAATAATTTAATTAGATTTCTATTCTTTTTCAATGAAAATGTAATTACATAATAGTGTTAAGAGAGGTAGCTAAATGGAATGAGTAGGCATCAGAGTATGGAATGACAAAGCCAATGTAAAGGGAGGATTAGGTTGAGAAAGAATATCATCTCTGGTGATGGTGTAGGAAATGTTTTGCCTACTGCTTTCTTCTTAGGATCTTTCCTCTGATTTCTATGCTAATCTACTTATTTGAAGACTGCTGTTGTTACTTATTCTCAATTCCTGCTTAGACAATGAATTGTGACTAGGTTATGAGCATTACCTGGACATCAACTAACCAACTATTTCTCTTTCCAGAATTCAACTTGAAGTATACCTTCTCAGCTCAGGAAGTTTACCCACCCCATCTCAATATCTATGAACTGCCCTTTGTCACAAAAACATGAATCATTCATACTAGGATGGACAGAGCCAATAGTCATGATTAGGTTTTGGGAGTTGAATAATTACATTAATAAGATGCCTCAAATGTGGATTATCATTGTTATCTTCTAAGATCATTATGTTAAATCAAGAAGCATTTACACTTACTCTATATACGGGGCATTGTGCTAAATATCTCTGATTTAAAGAAAATTGTAAACATGGCTCCTTCCCCAAAAGGAACTCATTCTAATAGAGGAGCTCATATTTCAATAACTTTAGCTTTCATTCAGATATTCTTAAGGAAATTAGTGTTTTCTTTTTTATTTCTTTTTTTGTGTAAGATTTCTTGATTTCTTCTATAATGGTTCATATTTGGTCATTTGAGAGCAATTTAACCATCTCCTTTCTTGTGGTATTTTTTGCTTTGTTTTATTAATTTATAAGGCAATTTTAAACTTTAGTGGAACTAAAAATATCTCAAAAGCCAAGAATTTCTGTTCTTGGGAGAATCCCTGTTAAGTCAGGGAAAAATCTATTCTGGTCATACCCAATGCAAAGGCAGGTGGTATTGGAGAGCAGTGGGATGCTCCATTGTTCAGTTATTTCATTAGTGTTTTTTGTCACCTCATCTGGAATTTTCTTGACAAAAATACTGGAGAAAATTGCCCTTTCCTTCTCCAGTTCAATTTATGTAAAAAAAGTGAGACAAATAGGGTTAAATGACTTGACTAGGGTCACACCATTAATAAGCATGTAAGATCAGATTTGAAAACAGGAAGATGAGTCTTTCTGACTCCCAAGGCTGGTACTTTATTCACTTCACTGCCTAACTGGGAGAGGGGAATTTAGACCCAGTAAAAACAACAGAATACCAGAAAACTGTGTTACCCTCATATGGGGATAAAACAATGGCTAGTAAACCACAGTTATGATTCTCAGCACATTCATGAAATATTAAAGGAGAAAGAAAAACAAAACAAAGCAAAATATGAATTCCAATCTTAGGTGACTCCTAACTTGGTGAATGATTTTGGAGCATGAAACCTCATATCTCTATGCCTCAGTTTCCTCCTCTGAAAAAAAATGCAAATACTCCTTAAAAGAGCCATTGCGGAAAAAAAAAAATTAAAAGTGTATACCATACAATGTGTCATAGAAATGAATGATGGCAGTGATGACAAGGATATATTCGGGGCTCGTTTTTTCTTGCTATAGAAACATAGCCAAACATGTGATTTGAACAAATCAAAAGAACAGTCTTGAGTTGGCTCTTGTGATCAACTGAAACTTTCACATTCTTTTGCCTACTCTTTGAATGACATTCAAACCTGTTTCTCCTGCCCCACCTCTTAATCCTGAATTTCATTTTGAATCCCAACATAAACAATGTTGCTATGGCTTTTTATGATTATCTTAAGAATTCCTCTCAAATGAGACTCAAGGACCTTCTCAAGAAGGTGCTGCGATCTTGATTTCTTTCCCTGCAGCTCAGCTTAGCTCATATAACATGCCTTCATTCTTGCTTTTCTGTGTCTCTAGGTCTCCGTTCTTTCAATAGCAGCAGCAGCAACAGCACCAACAGCTTGGTCAAAACAGCATGTATGTTTCCAGGAACTCATAGATTTTATCATATTATCCTGGTCCTTGGAGACCTTCACTTATTCCCAATTAAACAGAAAAGATCACAGAGTTCTCCTCACCTATAAAGCTTTCTTTGTTTATAGGAATTATTGACACCTTAAACAACAGAACTCATTTTGCTATATAGAGGGAGTTTCTGGCTTCTAACAGAGCAGATGAGGACTTTCCTTTGGTTCTGCTGTTTGGTAGAGTGATAAAGAGGGAATATTATCAGAGATTCTGTCTAATATGCTTATTTGGAACTTCACAGGTAAAATATAGCTACCAGTATTTGGTCAACTTTTGAATTAAGGTTATAAATAGTTTGAGTGATGGTGGTAAAGAAGCAGTGGTTGTTAAGGACAACTTTTGGTTTGGGCTGACTCACAAACTAGGTGAATACAGATGGGGGAAGGGAGGAGATTTATTATCTCATACTGATTTATTGAAGCAGGTTCCTACTTGCCAACAAAAGACATTTGCATTACAATAGTATGCCCAATTCCATTTTTAGATAGCTCCTCAGGAATGCCGGACATCTCTGCTCTTAGTCTATCTTTTTGGATTTTGGTTTCCTTATGCCATGCTTAATAGATGAAAGAAGAAAAATGTTTCTTTTCTATCCTCTCCTTGCTTTCCTTTTCATCACTTTTCAGTCATTTTTCAGTTATATCCAACTCTACATGGCCCCATTTTTTTTCTTGGCAGAGATACTGAAGTGTTTTGCCATTTCCTTCTCCAGCTCATTTTACAGATGAGGAAACTGAAGCAAACAGAATTAAGTAAATTTTCCAGAGTCACACAGCTTATGGGTGTCTGAGATCAGATTTGAACTTAAGAAAGTGGCTTTTCTTGACTCCTGGCCTGGCATTCTATTTACTGTTACAACTAGCTGCCCTGAAATCAACAATAATAACACAAAATCATAGAAAATTAGAGATGTGACCTTAGAAATTTTAATCTTGCATACTAGTAAAAATATTTATACATGTAACTCCAACATGCTTATACTTCTATCTATCTATATGTTTTAAGCATACAAAAATAAATCTTAAAAAAAGAATGACATAAAGATAAAATAAGTGTTTCTAGAATCAATAGAGAACTATTAGTTTCCTGATTGAGAGAGTGTGATTCTCATATATTTTCTGGTAAATCACACATGTCAACATAAAAGATGAATTAAAGAGAAGAGAAACTACTGAATTGTCTTTGTGAATACAAAGTAGAAACAAGATTTGACTACTGATTGGACACATAGTGAGGGATAGTGAAATCAAGACGATACAGATTCTTATGTACTTGAGTGACTGAAAGGATAGTGGTACTCTTGACAGTAGGGAAGTTTAGAAGATATGTAGTAGTTTGGAATAAAGGAGACATGTAATCTGTTGTAACACATCCATGCCCCCTTTATCCTGTCCCCACTTAAAACAAATGGAGGTCTTCTCTTACTCACAAGTCATTACCTCAGCTTTATAATGGTGTACATACTCTGAAGGATGTTTGACCTCGAGTTGATCTTGAGGACAGGGATGCCCATGCTAGAGGACATTCAGTTTTTCTATGGCATATGCATAGTTGTTACTGTTGTGGGTACCTGGGTATTACTTAAATTAGAATTGTCTTAAAAGAAGGTGGAATTGTAGGGAAGTTGAGAGCTTTCAAATAAAAGGGAAGGGAATATTGAAATATAAAGGTGGGTTGGTTATCTGGAGATGAGCTCCATAACTGGCTATCATTGGAAAGGTGGGATATGATCTGATTTTCTCACTCTTTGATTAATTGATGACACAACTTTTGAGAATCAGGCCCCATCTAGTTGTGGCTCTAGCCCTCACTTTGGGGAACCACTGATTCACTGTATTTTACAGATGAAAAAATGGAAGACCCTTGCCCTGGGTCACCAGGGGCAGGGTCAAGCCTGGAAGCCAGGTCATCTGCATCTCAGACCAGCAAATTTTCTATACTCCCATCCCTATCAGTGTTTAATTGTACATGCAGTTTTATTCTCTAGCATTTTTTTCTTTATTCAAAGTTGTTTTTTAGCCAAGTTGAGAGCCAAGAACTGGTTATTCAATCTGTCTGTTTTCCAGACAGTCTATTATCCTTGTTCTATCTGGCAATCCCTGTTTGGGGGCTATTTTTTTCAGTTTGTTAGTACAAGTACAAAGGTGAAGAAAGAGTGGCTGAAAAGTAACTGTCTGCTTTGTACTTAATAATAACTGACATTTATTTAGAACTTTATATACTTATTTTTACCCTCACAACAATCTTTTGAGGCTCAGAAACTGCAAGTATCATTACCCTTATTTTAAAAGATAAGGATACAGAGTCTCAGACAGTGGGCATTAAAAGAAGAAATTAGAACTAGCTAAGTAGTCCAATGGATAGAATGCTAGCCTTGGAGCCAGGAGGAAGGACCTGAGATCAAATGCAGCCTCAGGCATTTGATATGTACTAGCTGTGTGATCCTGCGCATATAATTTAACCCCAATTGCCTCATTAAAAAACAAAACAAAAAAATAATTAATCCCAAGTCTTCTTGATTATATCTGAAAAGAGCCATCAGTGAAGAAAGTTGAAAATTATGACTTGTGCGAAATTAACATTTACAAAACACCTATTATGTGCCAGACACCGTACTTTACAATTATTGTCTTACTTGATTTCTATAATTCTGGGAGATATTATTACTCCTATTACTACTACTACTACTACTACTACTACTACTACTACTACTACTACTACTACTACTACTACTACTACTACTACTATTATTATTCCCATTTTACACATGAGGAAACTGAGGCAAAAATTAGGTGAATTGCCCCAAGACACACAGTTAGTAAGCAATCATAAGTGGGAGGTAAACTCAGCTTTTCATAAGTACAGGGCCAGAGACTGGATCAAATAGCTAATAGTCTAAACAAAAGATTATTTTTTTTCAGTTTCCCATTATCTCTTCATTATAAGATAGCTGTACATTTTAAACTACATATATTTATTTTGAATCGAATTTAACGACATATGCTTATTTTGAATTGAATGAGGGCATAGACTTCAAAGAAGAAAAATTTAAAGACACTTAGCTAGATAGTTCCATATGTTTTCCTGTTTCTGTTCTTCTTCTCCTTAGAATTGCTGAGGAACCGTGCAGAACTCAGCTGCTTTGACCCACTACAGATCAAATGCTATTTAATTTTAAATGGGCCCTCACTGGGCCAGAGACATTCTTTATTCATCCCTTGTTGATTCCCAATCTCACTCTCCACAAAGCGTTCTCAGCTACATTCACTTTTTTCAAGCACCAATTCCCCTTCCCTGTTCTTCCACTCTCAGCTGATGGTCTTGATTCCCACTGGGCTGAGAAGTTTAAGGCTGTCAGGTGTGAGCTCCCTCATTTCCTCCCTTTGCATCTCAAAAATCTTCACCTCTCTGTACCTACTCTCTCTTCCTTTTCTCTTGAATAAGAGAAAAAGGAATATCCTTTCTTTTTTTAAAAACTCATTTCTGCTAAGCCCAAAGGGCTATCAAACTGTGCATACCCTTTGATCCAGCAGTGTATCTACTGGGCTTGTATCCCAAAGAGATCATAAAGAAGGGAAAGGGACACACATGTGCAAAAATGTTTGTGACGTTCCTTTTTGTAGTGGCAAGAAATTGGAAACTGAGTGGATGCCCATCATCTGAAGAATGTTTGAATAAGTTATGGTATATGAATGTTGAGGAATATTATTGTTCTATAAGAAATGATCAGCAGGATGATTTCAGAAAGGTTTGGAGAGACTTACATGAACTGATGCTAAGGGAAGTGAGCAGAACCAGAAGATCATTGAACACAGCAACGGCAAGATTGTACAATGATCAATTCTAATGGACATGGCTCTTTTCAATAATGAGATGATTCAGGAGACATGATGAAGACAGCCATCTGCACCCAGAGAGAAGATCTGAGTATGGATCATAACATAGTATTGTCACTGTTTTTGTTATTGCTTGCTTGCATTTTGTTTTCTTTCTCATTTTTCCCTTTTTGATCTGATTTTTCTTATGCAGAATAATAATTGTAAAAATTTTTAAACATGTGTAACATGTTTAAGATATATTGGATTACTTGCCTTTTAGGGAGGGAGTGGGGGAAGGGAGGAAAAAATTTTGTAACACAAGGTGCAGAGGTGAATATTGAAATTTATTTATGCATATGTTTTGAAAATAAAAAGCTTTGACAATAAAAAAGTAAGAAAAAAATAAAGCTCAGTTCTGTTGGTTCCTATCTATTATTCTAGATATGTCAAATATCTTACTTTTAAACACTAAATTCCAGCTAAACCAGCCTACCAGCTTTTCCCTGAACTCTACATTCTTCTTCCTGTCTCTTTTCCTTCTCATAGGATACCTCTTGGAGGTACCTTCCCTTCACCTTACTTAACTCTTGAAGTCCGTAGCTTTTTTCAAGACAGAGTTCAGATCCTATCATAAGAACCTTTCCCTATTTATATTCTTCCTGCCTTATTCATGATTTTCATTTTCTCAGATTACATTGCATATACTTAGTTGCTCATATGTTGTAACCCCCAGTAGAATGTAAGTTTCATGAGGGGCAGGTGCCATATGATCTTTGCATCCCCAGGATGCAATCAGTAAGTAGGTGCTTAATACACATTAACTGAATTCATTCAAATTTGATCCTACAATTTAATTTCTCTAGAATCTTCTCTAATCAAATATTTGATATATTTCCAGCATTTTATTTTTCAATCCTATGTCTTTTGATATTCAATTTAAAAAATCTTTCTTCTTGGCCCATAACTAGGCACAGATCTGGACCATATTCAGAAAACCTTCATGGTGCTGATCTGTGATGTCTGATAATAACCTTTTTAAGTCCTTTGCTTTCCTATTAAACTTTTCAAATGAGTAGTCTAAATCTGTTGCCTCTAAATCCTTACCACTCACTTTCTCACACACTTGTGATCTTGCTTCTGAACCACTTCCCACTCTGTGGAAACTACCTCAAAATGTCATCGATGACTGTCACTATCAAATTATCTTTTCTCATTCTTTCTTCTTGTCTTCTCTAGAGCATATGATACAGATATCTACACAATGTACTCAGGAAGTCTAATTTTATCTTTAAAGACAAACATTTGTTAAATTTTAATCATAAATTACTTTATTTTCATCAAAGAAAACAAAACAAATTTTAAAAAATGATGAAAGAGAAAAGTAAAAGAATTTTACCAGAAGTTTCCAGGCAAGTTCATAGAACAGTTTAGAACCCAAGTCTTTTTATACTCAATCCAATACTCTTTTCACTGTACCATGCTGATTCAATAATGTTTATCATTTTCTCTGGGTACTCTAAAAATGCACAGTAACATATTTTATGAATTTGGTTCACCTTAATAATAGTTTATTTAAATTGGTTTAAAATGCCATCTCTTATGTTCATTCTAATATATAAATAACAAGCTTATAAAAATTCCTACTATGCACAAGATACCTACTGTGAGCTAGGGGAAAAATAACAAAATGAAAAGAGAGACTTCAAAGTGGAAACATTTAAAACAAACATAGCTACATAGTTCCATATGTTTTCCTGTTTCTGTTCTTCTACTCCCTAGAATTGTTGAGGAAATGTGCAGAACTTGGCTGCTTTGACCCACTACAAATCAAATGCTATCTAATTTTAAATTTCCCTTCAAGGAGATTATTTTACTGGGTGGTGAGAAACAAATGTCAACATATATGCCAAATAGTTTGGGGGAATCGTGAGCAACAACAATAAATGTCAACATATATGCTAAATTATTTGGGGAATAGCAATAATAAGTGGGGAGATAATGGCCCTAATATGGAAGGTGATAGTAGAACTGAGCTTTGAAGAGAGTTCAGGATTCCAATAGATATGTTAAAAGGAGAACATCAATTTAACAAAGGGATGGAAGTCACAAATGGCAAATAAGGCTTGTGTGGATGAAATGTTGATTGTGTATTGGGGGGATGGAGAGAGAAAAGATATGACTCAATCTGTGAACTTCAAATGCTAAACAGAGAGGTTTGTACTATATCCTAGAAGAGCAAGCCACTGAAGTTTCTTAAGGAAGAGAATTACATTGATGATGATAATGATAATAATGGTAAGAATTTATAAAAAATGTGATTTATAAATATTATCTCATGTTAAGAACAACTAGATAGTTCAATGGATAGAGCACTGGGTTTGGAATCAGGAAGATTCATCAAATATAAGCTCTGACATGTGTGATCCCTAGCCAAGTCACCTGTTTGCTTCAGTTCCTAATCTATAAAATTGAGCTGGAGAAGAAAATGGCAAACTCTTCAGCATCTTTGCCAAGAAAACCCTCAATATGGAGTTATGAAGAGTTGGCAATGACTGAATGTCTCATTTCATCCTCCTGCAATAACCCCTGGGTGCTATCATTGTCCTTGTTTTTATAGAAGATGATATTGAAGCAAATTTAAGTTAAGTGAGTTGACATAATTACTAAGTATGTAAGGTAAAATCTGAACTCTTCTTCCTGATTACAGGTCCAGTGTTCTATCCACTGTGCTTGCTGATCTGATCTGTCTTTAAGGAATATCAACTTGGTAGCTATGTGAAGGATAAATTAAAGAGGAGAGGCTAGAGGCAGGGAGACAAGTTAGTATCCCATTGTAAAGGTCCAGCTGAAAGATAATGAGATTTGAACTAGGGAAATAATTGTGAGCAAAGAGGAGGGAATGGATGTGAAGGAGTGATGAGCATATAGATTTTCATACAATAGCAGCTCACTTTTACATAAAGCATTCATATTTACAAAATGAGTTAGATTGGTGCAAAGTAGACTAAATACTTGACTGGGAGTCAAGAAGATTCATCTTCATAATTTCCAGTGTCGTCCCAGACAAATCACTTAATGTTTGCCTCCGTTTCCTCATCTGTAAAATGAACTGGAGAAGGAAATGAAAACCACTTCAGTATCTTTGCAAGAAAACTTCAAGTGGGGTCATGAAAAGTTAGACTTGACTGAAATAACTCAAAACAAACTTGCAAAACATTTCCTTCAAAATATCTTTCAACATGGAGGTATTATAAATGTTATTATACTCATTTTTATAAATAAGGAAATAGGCATTGCATCAAGATGAGTTTTTTTTTTTTAATGATATTGCAGTATCTGAGACAGGGTTTGAACCTGGGTTTACTTGGTGCCAAGTCAAGGACTCTACCTACAATGCTATTTGGAGGCAACAAAATGTCACCAGAAAGATGATTGGTTTTGGATTAAGACAATCTGGATTCTAATGCTCTTTCTCTATCACTACTCCCTAGGTGATCTTGGACAAGTCACAGTTTCTCAGTACCTCATTTGTTTTATATGTAACTAAAAAGGGGAGTGATTAGAATAATGTTATTTATGCAAATATGGCTCAAGCTTCATTTCAGTGTGTATTATCTATTCAAAGATTATTGGTCTAGGCCCTTAAGATTTGTGGGTCAATTCTTCCTAGGTGCCTAAAATATAAAAAACCCAATCTTTGAGGACAGTGGTGAGAGGAATATTAGAACACCCACCTACCCGTACTCCTGTACCATTATGTAAGCTAGGGTTGTTTTTTTCCTTAAAAGTTACTGAAACCATCCTTGAGACTTGATCTCAGGGGATGAATAATGGTTTATATAAATGATATCACTTCCTGGTTGCCTAAATAAAAAAGCAGGTGTGAGGAATAATATACTTTCACTGATGCTTGGCTGGCAGAATATGGAACTCGGAGACAGAGGAGCTTTAGTTTCTAAGTCAACTTGAGATATTCTCAATGTCTATCCTCGTTAAATATCCTTCCTCTGCTTTGGCTGAGCAAATCTTTTTGTTAAGTATTGAAAGGCCTATACTTGTCTAATTTCATTCCAATATCAAACATAAACCATCAAGGAACTGGCATGAGTCAAGCCCAGACCAGAAAAAGGAGTTAGCATTTAATGGATGTCCCACTGTGCTATGAGTCAACATACTCTTCTGACTAAACATTTCCAAGTAAAGATGAGGAGGGAAGAAATATATCCGAATCAGTTCAATATCTTTGATGAATATCCATAAACTTCCTTTTTGTTAAATGTTGGATGGTCCATGAATGTCTCATTTCATTCCAATATTGATCCTCATCATCAAACCAGAGCTGAATTAAACCTGACCCAGAACATATGGGATTCTAACACACTGGAATTCCTTGCAGTAAGAAAGTATCACCCTTGATATATTTATAGGCAATAGCATGTTTAAATGGTCATTAAGATTGAAATGAGCATGTAATTCAGCCTTCCCATTACCTATAAAATGATGGTGAGGAGTGTGAACTACACAAGGTCCAAATTCAGTGGTCACCTGATGCTCTATAATCTTCCAAAATGCTAGAAGCACCCACCTTATTTCCTTATTAAGTTCACCTATAGTTTTTTTTTTTTGACATCTATATTTTGAGAGTTTTTTCCTTCCTTCACAGGAAATACTGAGCTTGGATATCAGAAACAAAATAACAAGTAGTTTTCTGTGGTAAAATAGCCTAGGACTAGTAATCTGACAGCCTTTTTCTTCCATCATCTAACTCTGTGACTTTAGACTTCATTTCATGTCTCCCACATATTATAGAACAGGAAATGGAGAGAGAGAATTAAAGTGAATTATCCAAGTTTATATAGGAACTAGTAAAGCTGAAATTTTACACAGGTCCCTTTACTCTTACTCTATTGCTTTCTCACTTAACTATACTGTACTTTCTTTTGTTGAAACCATAATTTAAAGATCTGTTTATCTAGAAAATCTAGAAAATGATCTAGAAAATAATGAATGCAGCTGTATTATTATTTTTTTATACAAGATTCTACCTTGAAAAATAAAAAACTTCTACCACTACCTACCAAATATTACAAGCAATATTTTTCAAATATTGCCAGGTTTGTTTTCCCTTAATAAGACTCTTCCATGCCATATACATCTGATTTGTTATGTAATTTTTAAAAGTTTAATAAATCATCTGACAAACTTCTTTTCTCCATTCTGTTATATCAATTTTTTTCACCATGAACACAGAAATGTGAACATTTTTTTTTAGGATCAGGACATCCTGAGGAGAAAGATTTTTCTACCAAGTCAGATCGCAACCCCATCTATGGATTAGTAAATAAGTTTGTCGCATGGCTAATAACTTTGGAAGAATGCTTTACACTTCTCATTATAATTTTAAGCCTAGCATTCTATCTATTATATAATTATACATTTATAGAAATCATACCTTTAAAATCCTGATACTAGTGAAGGAAGTATGTGCAGCAGGAATAACCTAAGGTGAAAGTAGAGAATTTTGAACAATATGATAGTCTAGGATACATTCTGGATTTAAAAATCAAATTATCTGAATTAGAATCTTAGGCCTTAAAAGTGAGAATGATGATTTTATGTAGGATCCAAGAAGTAACAGGAAGCCATTGGTACTCATTGAATTGGGAATTATCTGATGTATCCCAGAAATATCACTTTGGCAGCTGAAGGGAGGACAGACTGGAATAGGGAAAGATTTCAGGCAGAAAGACCAATAAAGCTATTGTAATACTCTAAGTGAGAGATAACAAGGGTCTAATGTAGGGATTGTTGCTGTGTGATTGGAGAGAGGACATATGCAAAAGATGTTAGGAAGGTAGGAAAGCCAAGATTTAACAGTGGATAAATGAATAATTGGATATGTTGGATGGGGGAGAGCCAGGAGTTAAGGAAGACACTGAGATTGAGAATCTGGATGACTGGGAGGATGGTAATACTTTTAACAGGAATAAGGAAAATCAGAAGAGAAAGAGGTGTGAAAAATAATGGCCACAGTTTTAAACAAGTTGAATTTGAGATGTCTACAGTCAAGCAAATTTGGAAAGTCTAGAAAGTAGCAGCTCAGGGTAGAAAGTGGTGCTATATAAATGTAAATATAGGAATCATTTACATAGAGATAATTAAATCTATGAAAGCTGATGAGATCACCAACTGAGATACAATAGAGTGAAAAGAGAAGAAGGCAAAGGACAGAATCTTGAGGAGCATCCTTGTTTATGGTATATGACATTCATAAAAGAACTAACAAGAGGATTAGAATGATTGGTTGGAAATGACTAGGAGAAAAACAAGTTGTAGTTTAAAATCATTTAACCCCCAAAAAAGGAAACGCCTCTGTACACCTGCTTATTCTCAATGTCTAACATCAGAGACATTCCAAGGGCTCTCAGGTTCTGGGCCACCTATTGATGCCAGGTGTTTCCCCCTTCCTTACCTCTAACAGTGTACTTTCAGTTTTCCCTAGTTAAAAAGTGCTATATAAGGTGAAGGGGAAAGGCTACCCTACCGGGTACCAATTAACACCTCAGTAGGAGGCTCTTTGAACTTCCAGTAACAATCTTCATCTCCTTCCCTCCTACATTACTTCCAGCCATGTGCAAATGCCTGAGTATTCACCAAATAATGAAAATGAGTTTTATATATGTATATGTGTATCCATATATAAAATGCATTTTCATCATATATACATATATTATCATTTAATGCTTATTAAGTACCTATCAGTCTGCTAAGCTTTAGTGATACAAAAGAGGCAACACACAG
Source organism: Sminthopsis crassicaudata (assembly GCF_048593235.1). NCBI lineage: Eukaryota > Metazoa > Chordata > Mammalia > Dasyuromorphia > Dasyuridae > Sminthopsis > Sminthopsis crassicaudata. Next base: position 155,606,271 of record NC_133618.1, read on the forward strand.
CTCATGCCCTTGAGGATTTAACAATCTAATATGTTGACAACAACAACAACAACAAAAATCCTAACTACATACAGGATAAATATGAAATAACTAACAGAAATTCCACTTTCTTTAAAGTACAATTACCTCCAGGCCTCAAGAGGAAATAAATTATGATGATAATAATTAGAAAAATAAGAGGACAAGATAGATATATATATATATTTCTATATATATATATATTTCTATATATATATTTCTACATATATATATTTCTACATATATATATATATATATATATATATGGACCAGTTTAAAATAATAACAATGCTTATGAGCATATATGCCCACAATAAGTATATTCCTAACTGATATTCTTAAATTACCTTTTACTTATACTCTTCTAATATATTTCTCTTTTCTTTTTGATTCATAAGGGTTATAGAGATGGAAGAAAGGTCCAAGATTACAACTGAATAAGCATCAGAGGTGGGATTTTAAAGTCCAGTTTCCGTATTTCAGCCAAGAAGAAATCCGATGAAAAATTATGATAACTGAATTCACCTACTTTACAACTGTATAGGACATCAGATAGAAGACTGAAAGGCAAAACAAAAGATAATCCCAGTATGGAGTGGTCTCTTAACATGACCAGAGACTAATAAGAACATCTCTGGAATACCAGACTCTGTGTCCAGACACAGCCAGAAGAGAAGGTTACCTTAAGAAAGGCCTCGGTGTGTTCTGCCTGGGGACCTTGGAAATGCTGGAGAATAGTACTAATATCTAGCAAGCAGTGCAAAGATTGAGACTATTTATGGCCAGTGATTCTGAGGTCTCTAGCATAGTGTTTTGAGACCACAGAAAAGGGCCTAATGGTCCAATGCTCTAAACTTCAAAGTTTCAGAAATTCCTACCCCAGGATGGTAGAAGTCAGTGAAAAAAATCAGGATACCCAAGATGGAACCAAGTAGAGTCAACTACCTCACCCAAAAGTAATAGCAAGTGGGTAGAATAAGGTAGAATAAAGATAAGGAAATTAAAGAAAACAGTGACCAGTGTCAAAAATTATTGCAAGTTGAAAGATCCTCCAAAAGCAAAAAAAAAAGTCTCTCTATAAAAACTGTAAGCGGAGACTTAAAGGAAAAAAATGATTCTCCACAAATGGAATATCATAAAATGAGGAATTAAAACATGAAGTACAATAAGGAAAGAATTAGTTGGAGAATAAATACATTAGAAGGGAATGTAAATGTAAATGTAAATCTTATTCAAGTAATGAGCTCCTTAAAAACTAGACCAATCAGAAATCAGTAGCTCCATGAAACAAAAGATATGTTAGAACAAAATTAAGGATTAAAAATATAAGAAAATGTAAGATATATGATATAAAAACTAATCTGGAAAATAGATTGAGGAGAAGGAATTTAAGAATTACTAAACACTGAAAAACAGTAATTAAAAAAGATGCTATATTTCAAGAAATCATAAATTTAAACAACCTATATCTTTTACAATAAAAAATAAATGATAAAGATAATATACCAATTACTTCCTGAAAGAACCTATCCCCTCCTCACCCCAAAAGTCAGAGGAATAAGCTAACTTTAGAGCTTCCATATCAAAGAAATGTCTGTATTGAAAGAAGTTCAAGTACCAAGTGATCAGAGTTCAGAATCATATAAAACTTGGCAATTTATACCAAAAACAAGAGTTCTTAAATACAATATTCTAAAAAGCTTACAACTATGAATAAATTATCCTGCCAAGTTGGGTTTAATCATGTGGGGGGAATTGATCTTTAATAGAATAGAGGATTTTTCAAATATTTTGTTTGAAAAGACCAGAATTGAGTAGGAACTTTGAAATCCAAATATAAGAATGAAGATAAAACTAGAAAAACCTGTGATCTCCTCAGTATGGGGTATTATTGGCAAAGAAAACTCAATCTACCCAATAAGGGTTAGCATCTATTGTGGATTTAGAGCCTTTGAGTTACTTGGAAACAAGGAGTGGTTAAATGATTTCCCTAGAATCACAGACAATGCATGTGGAGGACAGGACTTAGATAGTGGTCTTCCCAATTCCAAGTTCATTTCTCTTTTGAGTGCTTGGCACAATTCCTGTTACACAGAATTGACTGAAAAAAAAGAAAGAAATGGAAAAAAAAAGAAAAGGAAGAAAAGAAAAAAAGGGTTATGATTGTTACACATCTTTTCTACCAGTTAACCTACTGTGCAAAATGGTCACAAAGGTCAAAGGATGCATAACTTATAATAAAATGTGATTTAATAATTATGGGTAAAAGAACTTTGAAAATATACATGGAAGGAAGAAATAATATTGACAATGACAATACTGAAATCTTTGGAGAAATCATAGCAAAGAAAAATTGGATAAAACAAATTTTAATAAAAAGCAATTTAAAAATATTTCTTAAATTACAAAGAATTCATTTACTTTTGTTTGTTTCTTTGGAAAAGCATATTGACTTAAGTGAGGAATAGCTAAAGAAGTTTTGATACATTAGTGTAATGAAGTATTATTTCTCATCAGAAAGAATGAAAATGATGACTATAAAAAAGCAGGAAGGACAAAACAGAATAAGAATAAGGAAAACAATATATACAGTGACTCCAACAATGAAATGGAAAGAACAACACATTCAAAACTGAATGCTGAAAAAATTGAACAAGCTTGATCTCAAAAAATGTATAAAATATCACATACATTTATCCATATATATCCATATACACATACATATAGAATGTATATATATATATATATATATATATATGTATATATATATATGTAGCCTCTTCATCTCTACGAGTATAAAATTTACATAGAAAAGTCAGACATTTTATATGTAGTGGTTAGTTTGCTGGTTTTTTAAGTGTGTTTTTTGTCTTTAAAATCTTTATTATAGTGGACAACTTTTGGAGAGAAAGAAAGGGAAACAGACAGACTGGAAAATATAGGTATCCTAAAGCCAAAAATATCAACCGATTTTTAAAAATAATAAAATTTAGGTATTCAGACACCAGAAGCAATACTTTATTATAAAGAACAATCACACAACATTTCTTTGACTTATGATGAACTCTGTTGTCAGTGGAAAAGTGCTTCTAGTCCTCCTTCCTCTTTTTATACCACTTATTCTAGATCCTTTATTTGCATTTAATTTTGCTTCATATTTTTAGGTACAGATCTTAGTTCTTCTTTTCTGCTATAAACTCCTTAAGAACAAGATACTATGTTCTTTTTTTTTTAAATCATGCTTCCATTCCCACTGTCATATATTGAAGTATTTGATGAATATTTGTATAATTGAATTGTGGATCATTTTTTTTCCCAAAATTTAAGAATGACCATTTTCACTACCAAATCCCATATATGACTCAGGGAAATGTATATCATCTGGTGCTATAAGGATGATAGTAATGTCTTCATGGCCTCTGACTCATGAACATATGGTGCTCCTAAGTATTATATTTGTTTACTGTACCCTGATAGATTAGTCAACCCTAGTTACAGAATGAGTCTATATGCCACCTGGCCATTTACTACTTAGAGTTGGGATTTAAAAATCAGCTGAATATATGCCATGATAGCTAGAGAAGGATTATGATTATTGATAGAGGGTATTTCAAGTTAAAGCAAATTGTCTGCAGACCAAAGGCATGCACGCCCTTCCTATCCTCCTCCCATGCAAAATTAGATGAGGATTTCTCCTTTTTCAGTACACCCAGCACCACAGGAGAATTGAACCCAGGATTCATAATTTATAATTTAGGATAAGGTATAGAAAATGTTTCAGGGTCCAAATTTTCTCAATTTTTTTATTACCCAAGATTATTAAATAAAAGTTAATATATTTTATATATCTTCTATGCAAAGAAGTTTTGATTTGAAAGGTATAGATATAAGAGGTATCCTAGATTTATGCAAAGATGAAATCAACAGTCATTTATTAATCATTTAACACATACCAGGGACTGTACTAAGAGCTTGGAAAATAAAGAAAATGAAAAGGCAAAATTTTTGCATTGTAATAGGAGACAGAATATGTGTTGCTGTTCAGTCTTTTTATTTTCTTTTAATTGTTCCTGATACTTTGTGACCACATTTGGGGTTTTCTTGGCAAAGATATTGAAGTGGTTTGCCATTTCCTCCTTCAATTCATTTTTACAGATGAAGAAACCAAGGCAAACAGAATTAAGTGATTTGTCTAAAGTTTCCCAACTAATAAGTATCTGAATCAGGATTTGAACTCATGAAGATGAGTCTTCTTGATTCTAATCCCAGGGCTGTATCCACTAAACCATATAACTGCCCCATAGATGCATATTAATAAATATATACAAGTCAGATAAACCTGCATTAAAAGTGGATTGATTTACCTACACTCTTCTCCATTAAGAGGTCTCTACTCTGGAGCTAAGTATATGATCTATAAGAGATATCAAGTTCAAATAGAAAAGGAAGGTCAGTAAATGGTATAAAAGAATTTGGTGGGTACATATTGACTTTAAAAATCACATATTAACATTATTTTTTATTGCATTTTTATTTATTTTATAAAATATGTATGAATTATATTTTAATCTGGTTCTGGTCTAATTTGGAACTGTTGTAAACTACAATGATTAAAATTTAATTTGGAAATGACTAACAAAATAAAAAAAAGATATAGATAATAGATGTCTATTTTTTAGGTCTCTCATTCTCACATTGTGATTAACCTCTGAGCTATATAAAGTTTGATTTTGGAGGAAACTAGCCTCTAATGATCTAAATCCAGCCTCTGACACTAATTGTGTGATTCTAGAAAAGTCACTTAACTTCTGTTTGTCTCAGGTTCATTATTTGTAAAATGAGGATAATATTACCATTATCTCCCTGAGTTGTTATGAGAATCCTATGAGATAATTGTAAAGTGTATTTTCTGGCACATATTAAGCTAATAAGTGCTATTTAAATGTTAGCTATTATTATTATAACTTTTATTATAAGTAGGGTTTGGATCTTTTCTCATACTCTTCAATTCATTAAATTCCTAATCTTTTGACCTTATTGAGACAGGTGATAGAGATCCAGAGACTACATATGGGCCACCAAGCAAAATCAATAAGGGCTAGAAACGCTGCATTTGTTTTAGTCTTCTTATGCTCAAACGAATATTTTCAGGTTTAAGGATCTGACTGTTCCAAAAATCAAACCCATTGATTTTTCTAAAGGGTAAGTATATGCAGATAGTTACAGTAAACATGACAGTCCTAAGCTAGAAACTTTATATTTCAACTAGGAAAAACACTAACTCTGCCAGAGGCTAAACAAGGTTTAGAAATGAAGTCTGAAAAAAATATGTTTTGAGGTGGGCTCCTAAGGTTGGCAGGCTTCAGGTATTTCCTAGGGAAATGTACTATTTTGGGAAGTGAAACCTGGATATGGGAGTGGGAGGCAAGGCACATAAGGGGTGGCAGTACAAGCATGTCATCGGGATAAATTAACTAGTGCCCAAGTTGTTTAGTTGTAGCTAAATATTTCTCTGCTTATGACCTCTGCTTCTGATTTTGATCATCACCTTGGTCCTTATGTTATAAAGGCTTCCAGTTACTTTAGAAGGAAAGCTTGATAAGGGTAAAAGCATGGTGTCACAGATATCAGTGCTATACAACAAGATGGAAAGAGCCAGGGTTTGAATCCTGCCTCTATTCACAGCTGTGAAAGGAATAGCAAATTATTGAAGCTGAGTCTCAATTTTCTCATCTGTAAAATGATAATAAGAATAGCTATCTCACAAGTTAAAGTTTTTTGTAAACTTCACAGCATGATAGAATTGTATAAGCTCCATCTCTACCTTTTCTACAAGAATATATATGTTTATATAGGTCAGAGGTTTGGAGTTATGTCATGGAAGAAAGAGGTGACCAAGGGAACAGCTTGGACTAGTAGAGTTTTATAAAATATTTCTCCTCTCTTTGGAATAGGCTCTTCAAGGTCAAGCTTTGAGCCTTGGACCCCTTAGTATCTGAAGCTTGATTTCCCTAACAGAAATGTCCAAATAAGTAACTTAAGGCTGATTTTTAAAATAACCAATTAAAAAGGAGAAGATTGTTGTCCCTCTCTTATTCACTCATTCCTCTCTGGAATGAATCCCAAAATTCTAAAAGTGAGTTCATCCTCATACTCCTTGACCTTTGTGGCTAAGAACTGTAGTTTAAGTTTGCTTTTCTATTGTAAAATACTATGAAAGTCTTTTCATGGAGAGAATTTGGAGGCCTGTTACTGAGCAGCAAGCAATATGGAATAATCTAGCTAGAGGTTCATTTAAACAGCTTTTGTTTTTAGTTCTATATAACAAAACTAAAACACCTTCTCATTTTCCTGTTGTAGCTTTCTTCCTACTTGTCACAATGAGAACTTCCTTCAAAACATATGAAATGTTTCTCTAATACTAATGTTGTAATAACTATTTTCTCTATGAATCAACTCCAGATGGAATTGGCAATGAAGATATTCTTCACAAGGAAAAGGATAGTAGACCTGAAGTCAAAAAGGATGGAGATCAATTATTCACTCTGGTATTTAAACCAGTGGGGCCATGGAAAAGTCACTTGAGCTCTCTGAGCCTTGATCTTTCTGTAAAATAGGGAGAAGAATTCCACTGCTACCTTCCTTATAAGCATGTTGTGATAAACATACTTTGGGAACTTCAAAGTACTATGGAAATGTAATCTGGTGGTAATAGGGCAAGGTAGGGATTATTCCTGTTATTAAATTGGTACAGTGAACTCTGGTGAGAAAACTCTAGTAGTCTCCTTTTCTCTCATTTATAGTCCTAGAGAGTTGGCTAGAACATAGAGAAGACCTGCTTAGGATTTACATTTATGTTTCCCTGACTTTGAGGTCAGATTTCTATTCCCTTCACCATGTTACTTTTTATTAATAATAATGAAAATAATACATTTACAATCAGCTCATGGGGTCACAGAATGTTAGAATTGGAAGATAGTTCCGAGCTACAACAATATTGATTATTAATTAATGATTATTAAAGGTCACATTCTTAGGGCTGATAGATCATTTTCCTCCCAATAATCTGATGAGCACACAGTGCAAATTTCATCTCCTTTTCCAAGAAAAGGAAAACAAAATCATAGAAATTGAATGACTCGCCTACTTTATATAATGAATAAGTAGAAATGATTATGAAAAGAATGTTTTCTGATTCCCAATCCAATGTTTTTTCCATTGCATCAAGTTGTTTTAAATGTTTATTACATTAAATTCCATGTTTATAAAGTGCTTTCTGTATACAGGGCAGATTTGGAATGGTTACCTTTCCCTATGATGGCACTTTCCTTTGATGTGGGTGAGAAAAGTTAAGGAAGGTCCCTTTGGAATTGAGGAATCCCCTATAGGAGATAGTACGTTATAGCAAAAAGAGAACTCAGTGGGAGTCTCAAAATCTGAGTTCTAATTTCATCCAGCTCTGCCACAAACTACTCATGGAACAATGATCAAGGTATCTCACCTTTTTCCCCATCTTTGAAGTGAGATTATATCTGCTCTGCTTGTCCCACAAGGTTGCTGACAATCAGCTGAGATAATAGATCTCATATCTTGGCTTGTAATGCTAAAAAAACCTAGATTCAAAGCCAGACTGTGATATCTACTACCTCTATCATCTAGAGTAATTCCCTTAACCCCACTCAGACTTAGTTTCCTCATTTGTAAAAGGAAGGAGCTAGACAATATGATTTGGAACTCCCAATTCTAAATCTGTAAACTATTGTACAAACACTTTAAGGATATTAATAATTATTCTAACTGTAAGAAACAATATTTATGGCTGCCCTTGTATGTATGTTATTTCTATGGGGCAATAGGAAGAGCTCTTTTCTGATAAGACTTAAATTTGAATCCAGACTCTGATTTATCTAAGTAACTGGATAAATCACTTTTCTTCTCTGGGTCTCATTTTTTTCATCCATAAAATGGAAAGATTGAGCTAGATAATCTTGAGTTCATCCCATCCTGCTTCAAATCCCATGAGTCTATGACTTTCAAAGATCTAGTAGACCCCTGATTAAATGCTGCCTTGAGCCTGGAAAGACCAATGTGGGTCATTTCTTTCTCCAAATCCTCAATTAGACACATTTGGCAAGACCTAAATTACTTTAGAAGACTAATGATTTGAATTGTCAGATGTATTGTTTAGGTGCCCGAAGAGCAATGACTTTGTTCATAAGAGTTGCCAGGTTAAGGAGCTCCAGTTAAGTAGCCCCTGCTGGGCTGCAGTTAATACCCATTGTATTACTGACAGTCACTGTAGGGCCAGTCCCTATCACCTGGCTTTGAAGTGGGTTAAACAAGGCTTTCTTTTTCCTCTGAACCGGAAGCTGTGTTGGAGTTGGGGTCAGGTGGAGGAGGGGTGGAGGGAAGACACCACCCCCAAAAGCAAAAAACCCCAGAGGACCATAGGAAGGATGAAGGACTCAAAGGTTAATTTTTTAAAACCAAGATAGCCCCCCATCCCCCATTTTTTTGAAGTACATTTAAAACTCGGAAACTTGAGCTGGGCTTTTTCAGCCTTTATAGAAACAACCTTTTCCTTCACTTTAAACAACCTTTTACAAAAGGGCCATAAATTGCACTTTGTTCTTAGGGCAGAAAAAGTCAGGGTCAAATCTCCCAATGACCACATCTAAAGCTTCTAGTTTTCCAAACCAAGAGGGAGTGGAGCAGGAGTGAATGGGAGGTCTTTCCTTTTTAAATTCCAGGAAAGGCTGTTCAATATTCTTTGCCTGTTATGTACTCTTATAGACTGCTAACCTGAGGCCTCAAAATATAGACATTGCCTCTGAAACTTTCCACTTTAAATTCCATACATCATAGTACTGGCCCTCAAACTGCAATATAGATTTCTCTGTGTTTTTCTAAAGACAGGACCTTGGTTTTCTAGCATGGAGTCTCTTAACCTCCGATATTCAGCTCCACACTAAAGGTCTGAAGTCATTTGAAATATTTTTCAGGAGAATGACTGAAGACCAAATTTCTGTACTCATTTAAAACCTCCTTTCCTCCTTTCTCCCCCAACATCAAAAGTGTATTTTTGTGGTCATATTAGTTATATCTCTAGGAGAGTCTGTCTGGTATTCTGAATATTAGCATACTAACATGTTTTGATTGATACAGTTTGATTGCTAGAATGAAGAAGTGGAAATCTAATTAGGTTTTTAAAAATTATGTTAGAATATGTAGAATATGAAATGGATTTGCACATATAACATGCATTAAAGGAGCTTATACAAAGTATGAGACAGAATTCATTCATTCACTCATTCATTCAGCAAACATTTATTTAGTTTCTACCTCATGCAGAGTTTGAACTTCACCAACTACTGGGTCCATCTAGAAGGTCAAACTTCCCAGTCTAGAGATAGGGAACCTTAGAAGAGTTATTGAAATTCAACTTTATCATTTAGTTTGAGAGGCAGAGGATTATCAGTGTAGCATGTAGCATACAAGAGCAAGTATAATCTCCGGGTTAAGGTGAATTCATTTATTCTAACTATTGGTGTTCCAGTCTCACTGAGAGGTATGACTTTGAGCTACTTGATGGGGGTAAGAAGAAGTGACATGTGCTCCACATTCTTGTGGGAAAATTTATGATCCCCTTACAGTAAGGGCAACCCAACACTATCTGCATGCACTTTGTGGTCGGTTAACCAGGAAATTCTAAAATCCTGAACTTGCACTTGAAACCCCAACTTTAAATCTCAGGAGTTTTAGGACAGATTCTCAATCTGCAGAGAGGGGATAGAGACTTCCTCATACTCCCTACAATATGAGGCAAAGGTCACTAGCTCCTCCCTGTCCCTCCATTTCCTTCTTGAGGATTTTTGAGGTTTTAAAGTAATTTTCATGGTTCTGATCCCAACAACAAGGGGCACAACAATTATACTTTAAAAAAATCCTCACCCTATCAAGAAGGCTAAAGGGATTCTTTCCTTAAGGTTGGAGAATGAAATGGTACAAAAGTCACCTGAGAGACTCATATATATGCTGCCAAGTGATTGTGCCCTGATTAACCAGTTAGCTAGATAACTGAAAATATGTTGATTAGTTGTATAGGTATTTTGCTCATACAATCTCTCTATCTCTGTTTCTCTGGCTCTCTCTCTCTTTCTCTATCCCCTCAACCCCACCCTCCTCTCTCCCCTCCTTCCCACCCCACCATGTACACACAGAGTTGAAAGAAACCTAAATATTAGGTGACAGTTCTCAGCAATGGTAGCAACAGCTTACAGACAATCAGCCAATAACATATATGGAACTGCAGCAAAATAGCAGTGAAGTACAGAAGCTGCTAATGGAGCCTGGAGGATTGTTCAAGCCAAGCCATGAAGGAAAAGCAAAAGTGAGAGATGTCTATAAGGTGTACCTTCTTATATCAGCATGGGAAACTATGGGAGATTATTTACCTTTGGCATGAAAAATAGAAAATTATTTGATGAGATTATCCTTTGTTATCTAGTATTCTGAACTAATTAAAAGTAATATATTTGATTCCTTTTGAAATTCCTGACTAGTTTGTTAATAAAGAATGTAACACCTGGAGTTTAAGTCATATTTATCTAATTATGATTACTCTGAGTACTTTTTAAATAGCTTGGGGTTCCAGATCACGTGCGATCCATGTAACAAATAGATGCTCTTTCATGTATTCTATGCTATTACATAAATCACACATTATGATTGAGAGTTATAGTAAAATAAGTTTGTTGCCTTGATATTAACTAGCTCTATTTTATATTAGGCTTGTCTGTTTTGTGATGAAGAATTTGATTGGTTTTATAATGTTTTCCAATATGATGATAAACATTATGAAAACTAAATATTCATTATTATTATCATTATTATCTAATATCTAATGATATCTAATAATATCATTATTAGATGGATCTAATGGATTCTACCCCATCTGAAAAAGTATGCTCCATTCAAAATATCACATCTTAGAAAGGAAATTGACAAGTTGGAGCCTTTCTATTCATTAGAAGATGGTAAGGATGATGAAGAATTTCAAAGATCACTTGAAGGAACTAGGGAAAAAGGGAATAAAAGATTTAGGAATGACATAATATAGGTTGGTAAACAACACACATAAGTTCCTAAACATATGGGATCCCAATACTAATAAGTAAATTTGGTAAATGTCATCATCTTTACTTATATCCTCACGTATCAATCTAATTAATTGACAAACTAATAAGATGGCTGGCCACCAGTCAGAATTTAGTGTAACTAGACAATACCCATAAATATAGCTATTAAAAAACCACCAGAAGTTCCTATTTTTAGTTTAGACCTAGATTTTGGTTAGGACTAAATCCTAACTTCCCCTCCTCCCATTCTCAACTGAAACTGAAGTGACACTTTGCTTGAGAGCCATGATCAATTGACAGCATTCAGCTTTCCAGATGTTCAACTTGGAGAGGCATATAAGCCTATGAATGGGCAGAAAGGGAGCTCTGTCCTTAAGTACTAGTTGGAAATATATTTATTGGGAAGCAGGAAAACAGGTTGGTTGGAAATTCCTAGAGGGATATATTGTCTAATAGATAATTAATTAACTAATGTTAATATGATTAGTAGTGTTTTATTGCTAGCAGTAAAATGTATAAATCTAATTAGTTTCTATTGCACTCATTGACATATGTAACAGTAAATTAGATTTGTACATGAACCATGAATTATAGAGTTTAATTTTTTACCAAGCCTATTACCCCCAAATATGTGAAGAACTTGAGCTAAATTTGTTCAGATTTCATCTCCACCTCAGAACAACCTTGTGCATAGATGGAAAGTTGTGCCTTCTGTAGTGATTTGAATATGTTATCACAACTTGGACACTTATTATCTGGGCACATGGTGGGGAAGTCCATAATAGGATCACTGAATTGGAAATGAATGAATGCAATATCTTGAAGGCAAGGATTTTACCTTTCAAAATGGGGAAATGTTGAATTATTCAGTTTGGAGGTAAGAAATGGTTCCAAGTTCTTCTTACTTTCTCTTATTATATGGTTTAGTTTATTTGATTAGCTGAGTGTAACCTTTAAAGTAATAAACTACTGGAAAAGATAAGAAAGGTAGGAGAAACAACAAAATGAGCATTATATATTGCATTTGTTTTTTGTTCAGTTATATCTGACACTTTGTGACCTATTTGGGGAAGTTTTCTTGGTAAAAATATTGGAGTAGTTTTGCCATTCTCTTCTCCAGCTCAGTTTATGGGATAAGGACACTGAGTCAAACAATTAAAAAAAAAACTTGCCTAGAGGGACATTTGCCCAGTAAGTGTCTGAGGCCAGATTTGGATTGATGAAGATGAGTCTTCGTGATTCTAAACCCAGGGCTCTATCTACTGTACCACTTAGCTGCCCTATCAATCATCATTACTGATCTCCAATACCATGTTCTTTCCTATGAGTAGGTAATTAATCACCTGCTGTGGTGTGCTTTGAAGGATTCTGAGTTTATAAACTCACTGTATTATAGACTTGAATGTGAAATGGTGTTTTAGCAAATACAAGGAGGGATGGAAGGCCATTGGGGTCTGAAGTCAGCTCCCTATTACTCCTGTACAGTCTGTATTTTTTTGCTGTAGTATAAAATTTTCTTCTTTCAATCTCCAGTTGTTCCAATAACACTTATCTGAGCTCTGTGAATATCAGTATTACTCCCCTCATCCTTTTCAATTTATACTTCTTCTCACTGCAGAACCTACTTCTTGAGTCCTATGAACCAATTAGCTCTGACCTCCACCCAAGTATTTATCCAATGTTCACAACTGTGACACTTGCCTAGAAAAGAATATGATACTCTGATGGCTCTCTAAAATATTCTTCACAAAGTTGCTAAAGGATCTGAAATTTCACCCTTAGAAATGAATTTCTTTGGGTTAAACACAATTTTTCTTTAAGATTTTCCTTCAGAAAACAAATAACCTGAATTTCTAATACCTTTATATGTCAGATAAGTAAAATCTCTTTCTGAAGATAAAACAGTTCTTAAGAGAATACTGAGTTGTTTGGTTGGTAAGTGAGGGAGATACAAAGGTCATAGAAATGTGAAGGGAGGAGGATGCCAAAAGCAAACCACCTACTTCACAGTTTTGCCAAGAATAGATCTTGTCTACCAAAAAGAAGGATGATATCCCTCTGTACTAAAACCAGCCTCAGTAATCCTAAAGCTTGAATGCATAAACTCAAAGCATTCTGGGCCTGTCATCTTCTAACCTTCTCCTATTACATAGTTGAGGTTTTATGATTAGCTAATTGTCATCATAAAAACAACAGATCTCTGGCTGGGGAGAGGCACCCAGACAGGAGAAACAGGAAGATGAGGGAGAAACAAGGAAGAGGAGTAATTTATGTGGGAATTCAATGTAGACAAGTGAAGAAGGGAGTGGGGGTTGGAAGGAACAGTGAAGCAGTGTTTCAAAGGTTTATTGCCAGCATTAATTCAAATCATAAAAAAAAAAACAAAAAAAAAAAAACTTTTTAGATATTTACTGTTTCTTACAAGGTACCATGCTAGGTGAGGAGGACACAGTGAAAATAACAATAATAATTTTATTCCAAAGAAACTAATATTCTATTAAGGATATGGAGTACAGTTTACATATGACATTATATAAATAGATATAATACAATAAGATACAATATAAATAGATATAATATAATATGTTAGTCATGTATTAATCACCCCTTGTGCCAATCACTGTGACAAAACACTGATGATATAAAGAAAGCATAATCTATTGGGGAGACAATATGCAAATAAATAAATATTTTATGATAATGTATATATGTATATAAATATATACATATACATATATAAATGATTATTTATTTATTTTTGATGAGGCAATTGGAGTTAAGTGACTTGTCCAAACTATTTATAAAAGGTTTAAATATCTATAATGATTATATATAAAAATATAATTATCTATAAAAACTAGCAGGGGAAAGGCATTATCATTAAGAAGAATTGGGAAAGATTTCTTATAGGATGTAGGATTTTGGGTGAAGCAGTAGGATGAAAGATGGGACTTGAACAAATAAATAAATAAATAAAGTGTGAATATTCTGGAAAGGTAGAAAGCCAGGCCATGAAAGGCTTTGAATGTCAAAAGATTTTATGTTTTATTCTGCAGGTGATAGGGAACGTTTATTGAGAGTATGGGGGAGGAATGTAGAAAAGAATATGGTTAAATATGTGCTTGAGGAAGATCACTTTTGAATAGAGGGTAAGGAGGAGTGAGGGGAGACCTTTGGAAGGCAAAAAAGATTTTATATTTAATTCTAGAGCTAAGAGGGAATCACTGTAATTTACTGAATGGGAGAAGTAGGCTTGGCATTCAAAGCCTTTCATAACCTTTTTTCATTTGTTGCTTTGTTTTGTCAGTGTAGACCCGATTCAGACTGTTGTCACAATCATGAAATCCATCCCACTTGAGAATTTAAAATTAAATAAACCAAAAAGCTAATGGGTTGAATAAAAAAGAGATATAGTATTCATGATCAGAGAATAGATAGATCTAATGGATTCTGCCCTGGTCACCTATCTGAAGAAGTATGTTTCATTCAAAATACCACATCTTGGAAAGGAAATTGCTAAGTTGGAGTCTATTCATGGGAAGATAGTTAGGATGGTGAAGAACCTTAGGCATCACTTTAAGAAATGAGGGAAAATTGAGAAAAAAAGATTTAGGAATGATGAAATGGTTTTTTTTTTTTTTTTTTTTTTTTGCTATATTTGACTAGCTGTTTTGGAGAGATTCCACTTTTGTTTACTGCAGAAGGCAGAGGTAGGAACAATTCTTAAAAGTAGCAAACAGATTAAATAATGCAATAAAATTTTCTTAACAGTTAGAATTGTCTAAAAGTGTATGTGCTGCCTCACAAGAAAATGGGCTTCTTTCTACTACAAATCTGAATAGTGAATCCTGAATAATCATTTATTGGAGATGTCAAAGAGAGGATTCTAGGACAGGTATGGATGGGATTACATAAATCATGGATCTCTGAGATCTACTAAAACTCAAAGATTCTATGAAACAAGTTGAATCCTGAGATAAATCCATCTGGGAATTAGGTATAGATCTGAATAAAATGTGAATATTTTATTTTCCATAGTAGGATTTCTATGACTTCACCTGATCAAAGAACTAGTAAGGACAAAGAGTCCAAGAGAAATGTTACTTAGGTTCAACTGCAAAGTGTAGTACCCTTCCATCTACATAACTAGCTAATTTTGAAGATATTTCCAATAAAGTCATTGGTTCCAGACTAAGCTTTCTTAACTATTTTATGTGTGTCATGGTTCTCTTTGTTAATCTGACAAATGCTATAGACCCCATATCTGAATAATATTTTTCTTTCCATATTCATCATTGAAGGAAAGGTTAAATTTCTTTTAGAGCTTAGTGAAAATAAAGATGTATTTTTCCCACTTAAATTCACAGTTCCTCTGAAATCTACATGTATTTTTCCCACTTAAATTCACAGTTCCTCTGAAATCTACTAGTGAATCTCAGGTTAGGACTCCCTGTTCTAGATTCAGAGGCTAGTAACTTTAGAAGAAAACAAATGTTAAAAAATGTGCCATTTATTTGTCATAGAAAGGGAAAAAAAAGACTAGAAGAGTGTATGTGAATGAGTCCATAAATCACTATTATAGGAAAAACAACTAAAAGTAATCATTTGTAACCTTGGATGATTGGGGATTGGCATTTGAATCACAGAACTTTGTTTATATGGCGCTATTTGGGATATGGACTCAGAAAAATTGGGGTAGAAAATGTCACCCCCCACTTCACCCCCCTCCACTCCACCTCACACACATGCACCCTACCTTCCAATTATCAATCCCCCTAGTCCCAGGCCCCACACCAACTAGGTTGTTGAGTACTGTGCCAATTGTTCTCCCTAACTTAGGGGCCTGCTAATTAACCTTTGAGTTGAAGTAGTTCTGTGCATTAACAAAGGAAGGAGTGAAAATAGAACCTACTCAACTAAAAGTAAGTTTTTAGACTTTTCCACTTAGAAAACAGAGATTGGAGGGACATTCATAAAAGAGCCATCATTCTTTGGAATTCCTGCTTTTTATGTATAGGCTTTTATATAAAAGTTCCCTAAACCATTGACTAAAGCAATTCTATATAGCCTTTCTAGAGTAAAAGACACCATTCTCCCCAAAATAATTCCCCATATCCTCTTCCAATATCAATGTATGTACCATGACTTTCTTATCTGAAACTTCATGCAGTTAGTTGGATTGAGATAATCTCTAATGTACCTTCCAGCTCTTTTTTGATTCCCAGACTCAATCAACATCAAGTTACTTGGTATCAAAATGAAAAGAAATGAATGGCAGCTCAGTTTCATGACCTAACAGGGGCTTAAAACTATATTAATTTTAATCATATATTTACATATGTACATTTACCTGCATATACAAATATAGATATGTGTATGTATATACACAAGTATACCCACCATGAAGCAATATTTTTTGAGGGACTGGACAGAGACAGGTTTTGAAATCTGATAAAACAGAAAGTTTTATCAACTCCTGAAAGTCTAGGAGTCATTTTCTTAAATTTTCTGTCTCACTGCAACTGATCTGATGGAACTCTTCTGAGCTGAAAAAAGCTGGATTCCAAGAGAAAAAAATCTTTAATTCTTCCTTCCTTCCTTCTCTTCCTTCCTTCTCTTTCTTTCTTTCTTTCTTTCTTTCTTTCTTTCTTTCTTCTTTCTTTCTTTCTTTCTTTCTTTCTTTCTTTCTTTCTTTCTTTCTTTCTTTCTTTCTTTCTTTCTTTCTTTCTTTCTTTCTTTCTTTCTTCCTTCCTTCCTTCTTTCCTCCCTCCCTCCCTCCCTCTCTCTTTCTCTCTTTCTCTCTTCTTCCTTCCTTCCTTCCTTCCTTCCTTCCTTCCTTCCTTCCTTCCTTCCTTCCTTCCTTCCTTCCTTCCTTCCTTCCTTCCTTCCTTTCTTTCTTTCTTTCTTTCTTTCTTTCTTTCTTTCTTTCTTTCTTTCTTTCTTTCTTTCTTTCTTTCTTTCTTTCTTTCTTTCTTTCTTTCTTTCTTTCTTTCTTCCTTCCTTCCTTCCTTCCTTCCTCCCTCCCTCCCTCCCTCTCTCTTTCTCTCTTTCTCTCTTCTTCCTTCCTTCCTTCCTTCCTTCCTTCCTTCCTTCCTTCCTTCCTTCCTTCCTTCCTTCCTTCCTTTCTTTCTTTCTTTCTTTCTTTCTTTCTTTCTTTCTTTCTTTCTTTCTTTCTTTCTTTCTTTCTTTCTTTCTTTCTTTCTTTCTTCTTTCTTCCTTCCTTCCTTCCTTTCTTTCTTTCTTTCTTTCTTTCTTTCTTTCTTTCTTTCTTCTTTCTTTCTTTCTTTCTTTCTTTCTTTCTTTCTTTCTTTCTTTCTTTCTTCCTTCCTCCCTCCCTCCCTCCCTCTCTCTTTCTCTCTTCTTCCTTCCTTCCTTCCTTCCTTCCTTCCTTCCTTCCTTCCTTCCTTCCTTCCTTTCCTCCTTCCTTCCTTCCTTCCTTCCTTCCTTCCTTCCTTCCTTCCTTCCTTCCTTCTTCCTTCCTTCCTTCCTTCCTTCCTTCCTTCCTTTCTTTCTTTCTTTCTTTCTTCTTTCTTTCTTTCTTTCTTTCTTTCTTTCTTTCTTTCTTTCTTTCTTTCTTTCTTTCTTTCTTTCTTTCTTTCTTTCTTTCTTTCTTTCTTTCTTTCTTTCTTTCTTTCTTTCTTTCTTCCCCTACACACAACATCCCACACCCATTTCTTAGAACTTCAGTTATCAAGACATCCAGGGCAAAATACTTTGTCTTAGTTTTTCATTTTCCAGTCATATAATGGAAGATTCAAAAATATGGAATATTTTTTCTTCACTTCCTTCCCAGCCTTTTTGATGATCATTCTATTCCAGCTACTTCCTGAGTGAAAGAAGGGTAAATTGTGATCATGTATCAGCTTTCCAAACTGGTCAGTAATATTGGTTGGATATCCTTATTCATAAAAGATTATGCCTGAAGACATAATCCATTCAGCATCATCACCTTGGTTACTTCTTTCCTTGACATATAGCTTGGGATTTACTTTCTGGTTTACAGTTTCAGTAACTCTGTGACTGTGTGAATATATGATTATTTCCATCACTTTGTAACTTCTTAATCCTTCCTTTTGAAGGTCTCTCTCTAGGTTTCATTCTCTGTGTACTTGACAGTATATCACTTAAGGATAAACATATTCATGAATTATAGAGAACATATTTTTAGCTTTCCTCTTCCAGAGCAGGAATTCTTTAAATAACATTTCTAATGTAATGTCATCACTCTCTGCTTATGAACAGTGATGGAGGACTGAATAAATAGTCTGCTCCATTATTGGATGGCTCTAATAGTTAAAAATGTTCTTACATATATTGGAACAAAAGCTATCTCTTTTTAACTTTCATGAGTCCTAATTCTGTGTATATCATCTTCTATGCAATTGCTTTTCAAATGCTTGAAGACAGCATTAATTTCATCCCTTCTCCATCCAGTCTTCTCTTTTCCTGAATTAATATCTCTAGTTTCCTCAAATGCATAACATGTTAGTCACACTCTTTGATATCATTTGTATATCCTCCAATCTATGAGTATTTCTCTCACATCTGAATAGATGTGTCCAGACCAGTATAAAAGGTAGGTAAATTTTTTCTTTGTTGACACTAGATTTTTTATATTAATAAATTCCCTTCCTTCATTCATGAATTAATTAAACAATTGAATTATATTTTCTTCTGTTTTTAGCAACTTCACCAACAGTATTGGTTCAAATTGAGCATATGGTTGATTAATGCCACATGGTCTTTTTCCTATGAAAGACTGTCAAATCAAGTCTCCCTGAATCCAGGCCTGATCAAAATAATGAAGAGATTGGAGTTAAGAGTAGAGCCCTATTCTACCAAATTGTGCATACCCTTTGATCCAGCAGTGTCTCTATTGGTCTATATCCCAAAGAGAGCATAAAAAAAAAGAAAAGGACCCATGGGCAAAAATGTTTGTAGCAGCCCTTTTTGTGGTGACAAAGAACTGGAAAGTAAGGGGTTATCTATCAGTTATAGAATGGCTGAATAAGATATGGTATATGAATGTTATAGAATATTATTGTTCTATAAGAAATGATCAGCAAGATGATTTCTTTTTTATTAAATCTTTTTATTTTCAAAACATATGAATGGACAATTTTTCAACATTGACCCTTGCAAAACATGATGTTACAATTTACCCCCTTCCCTCCATTCCCCTCCCCTAGACAGCAAACAATTCAATTATATTAAACCTGATAAAATATATTTTAACTCTAATAAATGCATACATATTTATATAATTATCTTGTTGCACAAGAAAAATCCAATCAAAAAGGAAAAAAATGGAGAAAAAATAAAATTCAAGCAAACAACAACAAAAAGAATGAAAATTCTATGTTGTGATCCATACTCAATTCCCACAGTCCTCTCTCTGAGTGTGGATGGCTCACTTCATCACAAGATCATTGAAACTGGTATGAATCATTTAATTGTTGAAAAGAGCCATGTCCATCAGAATTAATTATAATCTTGTTGTTGCCAAGTATCTCCTGATTATGCTCATTTCACCTAGCATCAGTTTATGTAAGTCTCTCCAGGCCTTTCTAAAATCATCATGCTGATCATTTCTCAGAGAACAATAATATTCCATAACATTCACAATCACAACTTATTCAACTATTCCCCATGTGATGGGCATCCACTCAGTTTCCAATTCCTAGCCACCACAAAAAGGGCTGCCACAAACATTTTTGCACATGTGGGTCCCTTTCCCTCCTTTAGAATCTCTTTGGAATACAAGAGTGGAATCAAGAGAGTATTGTACACAGCAACAATAGAAGTATGTGTTGATCAATTCTGGTGGACATTGCTCTTTCCAGCAATGAGGTGACTCAAGTTAATTCCAATAGATTTGTGATGGAAAGAATGTGAATCACAACATAGTATTTTCACCTTTTTGTTGTTATTTGCTTGCTTTTTGTTTTTTTCTCATTTTCCCCTTTTTGAGTTGATTTTTCTTATACAGCATGATAAATGTGGAAATATGTATACAAGAATTGTATATGTTTAACATATATTTGAATTCCTGTTGCCTAGGGGAGGGATAAGAAAGGGAGGGAGAAAATTTGGAACACAAAGTTTTGCAAGGGAGAATGTTGAAAATTTTTTGCATATAAAATAGAAAAGCAATTATTTAAAAAATAAAAGGAAAGATCTGTGTCAAATAAAATATAAACTTTACTCTAGCTTGGTCAGTATTTTGAGCTACCCATGAATCCATTTAAATGTCCTAATGCTTTGTTCACATGTTTTTTACTTTACAAACAAAGATATCCTTACCCTCAAAATAACTAAAAATAAGTTATTAGGGTCCTACTGTGTACAAGTTAAAGCTCTAAACACAGGGAAATTGAAGATTAATTGGTAAGAAATAATTTCAACCTAAAGGGAGATCACCCTAAGCTAAAAAGGCTAAAATATACAAAAACTAAACAAACTATAAGGCTAAGTGCAATAAGGAAGGCTAAAGATGTCATAACTTAGAAGGAAATGTACAATTCTATTCAACTTTAACAAACTGAATTCAATTTTAAAAATATTAAGAACCTGCTCTGTATGGCACTGAACTCCATACTGAAGAATAAAAAGTGTTGAAAAATTGGGAAAGTGAGCTACCCTCATCTAGGCAGAGGATAAGATATAAAAACAAAAAATAGATGAAACCAAAATCAATCAATAAGTATTTATTAAACACCTACTATGTGTGAGGTATTTTTCTAGGTGAAGATTAAAAGTTAAAAATCAAATAATTCCTGCTCTTAAGGATCTTACATTCTTCAGAAGGAAACAGCATGTACATAAAAAGAAATATATCTAGAGTATATATAACATAAATATAAGGTAATTTTCAAGTTAGATATGTGCTAAGTGCTAAAGAATCAGGAAAAGTTTTAGGTAGAAAAAGATGCTTGATCTTAATCTTAAAGGAAAAAAAAAAGATTACAAGTGATAGAGGCCTAAAAGGTTTCAAGCAACTCAAGCATGAAGAACAGGCAATTAAAAGGGTTAGTGATGGAAGATATAAAGTTATATGGGAGAAACAGTAAAAAGAGTAGGTGAGAGATGTAAGAAAGAGACTAATTAGGAAGTTATTGCAATAGTTTGAGTAAACGTTAATGAGAGTTTAAACAATAGATGTGGATGTGTGAGTAGAGATCGGAACCAGATAGAAGAAATGTTCTAGAGGCAGAAAAAAATCCATTTTGACCAATGAATTAATAAGTGGAGTGAAGGAGAATAAAGAATTAAGAATAAAGTTGAGGTTATGACTCTGAGAGATTGGGAGGACAATGGTGTCCCAGAGAAAAATGGAAAAGTAGAGAGATCAGTTTGGGAGAAAGGACAGTGAGTTTTATTTTAAACATGTTTGATTTTGATATCTCTTGGTGTTCCAGTTTTAAATGTCCAATTAAACAGTTGTTCAATTGTTAGAGTTCAGGAGGGAGACCAGAGCTATCTGCATATCTGAGAGTTATATGGATATAAATTGTAATAATGCCTGATATATACACATATGAGCTGAGAAGGCCTTTGCCACATGACATCTGGGGATGAGAAAGCTGTTTCAGTGGTAGGCTTTCTAGAGGGGAAATAGTATTCAAGAATGACAAAATGGACAAAGTGATTGACTTGAAGTCCAGAAGACCTGAATTTGAATCCTAATTCAGACTTTTGCTAACTTTGTGCATCTGCCTTTTGTTGTTGTTGTTATTGTTGTTCATTCAAGTCTAACTCTTCATGATCCCATGGACATGCAAATGCAGTCAAATGAGATTTTCTTGGCAACAATACATTTACATTTCCTTCTTCAGTAGATCAAGACAAACAGAGGTTGTTTTTGTTAGTAAAAATCTGAGGTCAAATTTGAACTCAGGCCTTTTTGATTCCAGGTTTAGAGTTCTATTCACTGAGCTATCTATCTGGCCTCCATGTGAATCTGAGCAAGTTGTTTAATTCCTAATTATCTCAGTTTCCTCATCTGTCAAGTAAAAAAGTTGGATTCCATAGCCTCTAAGATTCCTTTCACCTATAAACACATGAGACTAAGAATGGAATGAGAGGAATGGAGGAAAGGAGAGAGAAGGGTAGGAGGAGTTCAGAAATAGCAACATGAGCAGTCACAAAGAAAAAGAAGGAAAAGATATCTGTGAGACAGAAAATAAGGCAATTTGACTAGAGTGTACAGTTTGTAAAAGGGAATAATGAGATTAAAATGCCATTCACAAAAACATGATCCTTAGATCTAGACATGCAAAGTCAGATTAGGAAATAGCCCCTTCCCTCAATGAACCTACATTTTACTGAGGGAAGCAACATAGAAATAGAGAAGTAAATTAAACATATTTTAAAGAGGAAGAGATAATTTAGGGATCAGGAAAGGCTTTCCTTGGGAAGTGAAACCTGATTTGAACCTTGAAGGAAGTAGCAGCTTCTAAGTGATGGAAGTAAGAAGGGAGTGCATTCTAATGACAGTAAACAACCTCTGGAAGGTCACAGAGGCAGGAGATGGAATGTTGAGTTTGATGAATAGAAAGTAGTACAGTTTGTCTGGAACATAGGATGGATGAAGAGAAAAGCTATAAAATGTCTGAAATGTTAGACTGGAGCCAAGCTGTGTTGTTTTAAGTACCAGTTTGTGTTTTATTATGGAGGAAATAGAAAGTCCCTGATGATTCTTGAAGTTTGGAATGATATTTTCTGGGCTATGTTTTAGGAAATTTATAGTCTGGCAGCTATGTGACAGTTGGCACAAGGGAGTGAAAAGGAACTGGAAGAAGAGAGATCTATACTAGAGCTGGTGATTGAGTAAAGAGAATTATTTTTCAGGTTTGGAATATATTATATGCCCAATGAACTCCCAACTCTGCAAATTGGTGATCTGGTCAAGTGAATCATAATCTGTTTGATAGTTGTTTTATTTTTTTCAAGGAACTGATACAATTTCAAAGTCTGACTTTGCCCACATTGGGAAAATCTTAAACATATTTTCCTGTCTCTAAGTTTCTGATCCTTTTCCTATTTTCTGATATTTCAGAATATTTTTGACAATAGTTTTATGATCTTATTTGCAAATCATATTTTTTCCCAGGCACACGTCTGGGTCTAGGAACTTGACTTCAATCCATCTTTCTAACTGTGCTACTGTTTGGTCTTCTGAAATTTGCAGCCTCAAGTCTCTCGTTAACACTGTTTAATATTTTCTTACTAGTTTGAAAGAAATTTCTCAGTGATGGAGACAGAAGATATAAATCGATGTCATCTTTTGAATTCATTAAAATTATGTCATCTTCACTTCTTCCCCTCTCCCTTGTTCAACTCTGGGCCAAGTCCCCTTAAGTCTACTCCATAAAACTCTCCCATCTCTATCTTGACTCTTCTTTTCTTAATAAGTAGATTTCTTAGACTGGAATTCCAGTTCTTCCACACTGACACTGAACTATTTTTAATTTTTTAAATTATATTTTACGCTACCTTCTTTCATTCTTCTTTGCAACCAAATCAGAAAACTTAATTTCCCTCCCTTTCCAATTCTGACACTATTACTGGTATATTCAATTCTACACTGTCTTTTATTCTTTAATCTTTTGCTTCATTACCCTATCAACATATAACTCTTTCCAGACTTTAGCTTTAGGTTACTCTCATGATTTAATTCCTCTGTTCCCAATCATATGCTGCTCATTGAAACTGGAGAAAGTTACATAATGATACTGAATGAGTACGCTATAGACTCATGTTATCCAACTTTTGCTATGTCCTCACAGTGATAAATCAATTTTTCTTTATTCTCCCCTAATTTATTCACCATATCACTGCCTATAAAAGCTTTTCTAAACCCTTTCTTCTCTCCTCAAGTTTTCTACACTTCTCTACCTACTCCTTATCTTGTTCCTTCCTTTTAGTTAAGGACCTTGACTCTTACTATACTGAGAAAATTGAAGCTATTCAATATAAGACAGATATTCTAAGCACTGGGAATACAAAGAAAAATAAAAGACGTTTTTACTTATACTAGTCATTTTTTTCATAAGAACATATTATTATACAATAAACCAGGCATTCCAGTAGTTAGAGCATTGGGCTTGGAATCAAGAATCAGTATCTTTGCCAAGAAAACCCCCAAATAGGATCATAAAGAGTGAGACAAGACTGAAAGTAACTGAACAACAACATTATTGTTTTTTTTTTTTTTTGTATTTTTTAATAGATGTTCACTTACATTTCTTATTTAATCCCCAGAACAACACTTTGGAGAAGTGTTATTTCTATTCCATGGAAAAATAAACTAATATCAGGTTTAAGTGAATTGTCTAAATTCATACAACATGTCTACTGTCTTTTTGATAAATGCTTTAATATGCCACAGGGCCTGTGAAAGTGTTCATTTAGGTACTTCCCTGGGAATGTCATGAACTGAAAGACTGAGCTAAAGAACAATGGATGTCTTTTTGATATTCTAAAAGCTATACAACTACAACTGAGAGTATTGTTTATTAAGTTTTTCTTTTCAAAGATGTATGTGTATATATATATATATATACATATATATATATATATATATATATATATATATATATATATATATATATATATATATATATATATGAAGTGTATGGTAATGGGGCACAGGCATGCTATGGCATGTTGGAGCCAGCTCTTACTGTTGAGCTAATTGCTAAATTTTCATTGTTAGAATTTACATTCAGAAACAGGAAAATGGGAGCTTCCAGTATTGTTTCTAAGTGGGGAACACTCAGGAAGTACCTTGAAATGAGCCTGATGTTTTAGAGGATCATCTCAACAATCCTATGAGGTAGATGCTATCATTATCCTCATTTTACAAAGAAGAACCTAAAAGAACAAGTGAATGATTTACTGAGGGTCATATAGCTAATAAATATCTTTAAGGAAGCCTTTGAATTCAAGTCTTGCTCATTCCAAGTCCTATTCCAGCCACTGCTTCATCCTATAATAGTGGCTGGTATTTATTTAACAGTGTCTGTAGCTTTATTAAATAGGTCATAGGAAGAATTTTGTAAAGAGGTAGGAATAGATAGATGGGGAATGATCTTGATTTTCAGAGAACCAAATAATGTTACTGATCATAAGGGATCTTGGGGATCATGTAGTCTAATTCCCTAATTTTTTATTTCATTTTTAATTTTTAAAAATTATTAAAAATTTCTCCTCTTAACTTTCCTTATTTCCCCATGCCTTCTCCCCTCTTTCCCTAAGTTTGTAGAGGAAGAATCCAAGATCTGGAGAGATGAAATTATTGTCTAAAGCTTATAGTTAATTACTTCGTTTTCCCCTACCTCTTTATTTTGTCCTTATATAAGACTCAGATTAAAAGACTGATTTCCAGAGGGGTACTGCTAAGTTTCTTTTGACTAAAAATTGCATAAATATTGGATATGAAAGGGCCTTCAAAATTTATCAGGTCCGATCCTGATTTGGTCAAGAATCTTCTCCACAGCAACCCCAAAAATGGGTCATCCAGTTTCTGCTGAAGACCTCCAGGGCTGGGAGCCTGCCACCTCATAAAGCCACCTCCCCCACCATTAGATTGACTCACATTCTCTTCTGTGATTAAATCTGGAAAAGTTCACATTTAGGTGAAAGGAACTCTGACTTAAGTAAATAAAATGCTTGTTGACTGAGCCTGCATCCCCACAAACAAAGCAAAGTGGGGCATTGACACAACAGTCTAGGTAATTCAGTTTAAGAGAATTTCACCCGAAATATGTGGCTCCTTAAAGCATTGTTTTTCTTGTGAAATACCTGGACAATTGCTTCCCTTCTCAGCTTACTTGGGCTTTGGTGGTATAGCCAATGGGTCAGGTTCCTGCTCGCTCAGCATAAGCCACAACACCCTCTCCATTTCCAAGTAAACAAACAAGGAAGAGGGGGCTAGCATTGGAAACAGGACTGGTATAGAACAGACTGAGCCACTGACAATAGCAGAGGCTTTTTCATTGGCTGAAAGGGACAACAGAACAGGCCTCGGCTCCATTTTTCTTCTGTACATAAAGATAAGAAGCAGATGGCCCCCTTCCAAGAGCAAACACCTTTAATTTGAAGCACATCTTCATCATGATCCACTGGACAGAATTCACAATTGTGTTTATCTGCCTGGGCCATGGTGGTCGTTGGCTGGGGAGGAGTCCTAATAGCAGGTATAAATCTGCAGCAAATTTGACTATGCTTGGGCTGTGGGATGGGACAGGTTTCATTGCAGAGACCATTGTGACTTGGTCATTTCGAGCACACAATTAAAAACAGTGCTGATCCCAAGCTCCAGAAGCCAGGGGAGACACTGCAAGTTATTGCATGTGGAGTTCTGCTTTACGGTTTGCTGTGTGCACATCAGGAGACCCTCAGGAATGCATAGCAGGGCAGCTTCAGTGCATTCAAAACAGAGAGACGGCCTTAATCTTTGCAAAACTAACAAAGATAAGCAGCTATAGCATTGAGTTGGCTGAAATTAGCAAATGGGGCTGCTACACAATGCCCTTGTTACCATTAGCCAGGCAGTGACCGCTGAATGGCACTGCTCAAGTATGCTGGCAATGTTTAACAAACCATCTGTCTTTTTTACCTGTTCTTACTAAACAGGAACCTTTGTTTGAACCGAGGGACCCATCCAGCAGGGCTGTTATCTGCTTATCGGCAAGATTAATCTGCTACCCATCATCCAGTTAATTTTAGAGTTGCCTTTATTATTCCATGGGATCTTACAGGATGGCTCATGTTGGGTACAAGTTTGGAAGGAGAATGGAGGTGTTTTGTTTTTTAATTGTAAAGTCTATATATAATTCTGAGTTACAAAGGACAAAACAAGGAAAAATCTAGTCAAAACTTTCCTGGCTACAAATGGTATTTTAATATCCACTTGACTAATGATTCTAATGCCATTTACCCTAATTTGCATCTCTTTCCCTCCCTCCCTCCCTCCCTCCCTCCCTCCCTCCCTCCCTCCCCCCTTCCTTCCTTCCTTCCTTCCTTCCTTCCTTCCTTCCTTCCTTCCTTCCTTCCTTCCTTCCTTCCTTCCTTCCTTCCTTCCTTCCTTCCTTCCTTCCTTCCTTCCTTCCTTCTTTCCTTCCTTCCTTCCTTCCCTCCTCCCTTCTTCCCCTCCTCCCTCCTTTCCCTCCTTCCTCCCTCCCTTCCTTCCTCCCTTCCTCCGCTCCTCCCTTTCTCCCCCCTCCCTCCCTCCTTCCCTCCCTCCCTCTTTTCCTTCCTTCCTCCCTCCCTTCCTTCCTCCCTTCTTTTCTCCTCTTTCTCACTCTTTCCCTCTTTTTCATGTTCAAACCTCAAAGGAAAGGAAATGGCTGTATCCAAGTAGCAGATTTCCTACTTTCAAAACAAATAAACAAATAAACAAACAAAAACTGTCCAGAGAGTAATTTTCATAGTTATTTGGTATTTTAAAACAAGTTGTTTTAATTATTTAAAAATATTTTGAGAAGGGGACTGTGATTATTCACAAACATTATTTATGAGGCATACTGTGTTTGATGGGAGGAAAGATCTATCAAAACTCCTTCATTAAGAATTCATTCCACTTCATTTATCTACCAATGATTGTCTTCTTTCTATAGAATGAAAAAAAAAGTTCACCATTTTCTTTTTTGATGTAAAAGAAGACAAAACTTTTAATTCACTCTTGTATTGTCTCAAGCTTACCTTTGCAATGACTATAGTAGAGTTAGGCTTTGAACTCAGGGTTCTTTGTACTTGTTATGAATGCCCAGATTGGCTTTTGGATTTACTAGCAACACTCTGTGAGCAGCCAGCTGGTATAGTAGATGGAGTCCTAGGTCTTGAGTCAGGAAGACCTGAGCTCAAATCCAGCTTCAAACACTTATTAGCTTTGTGAACCTGGACAAGTCATTTAACTGAATGCCTCAGTTGCCTTATCTGTAAGAATATCTGTAGAAGGAAATGGAAAACCACTCAGTAATTTTGCACAAAAAAATTCCAAATGGGGTCACAAAGAGTAAGGCATGACTGAACAACAGCAACCTTTTGTAAAGCATATTTGAATAAGAATTAGGAGACTTGGGATATAGTTTCAGTACTATGGCCTACTAGTTGAGGAAAAAGTATTCCAGAAATATTACTGGGTTTCAAAGTTTCCTGACCTATAAAATGAGAATATTAGATTACATGGTTTCCCACCTCTCCAAGGAAATGCAAATATCCTCATGTTTCTCTAAATATCTTCTATTCATAATTTCTTAACAGTAAAAGAATATTTCATTGTATTTCTATGCCATATTTCACTTAACCATTTTGCATTTGATAGACATCCAATTTATTTACAATTATTTGTTATTCTTAAAAGCACTATTATGAATATTTTACTTAATAAAAGGACAATGTGTTTTTTCCCTGAGAGCATATTTATTAGTAATCAGTGGAAATTTCAGAAAATAAAGGGCAACATCCATCAGAATTGTTATTACTATAAAAGAATGGACTTTGTTGACCATCTCTAAGTGTAAGTGGATAACCCTTTAAGTCCCCTATTTGTATTAATTTTTTTAAATCAATTATTGCATGTTTTTGAGCATTTACTATATACAAAACATTAAGTTCTAGGAGGATACTAAGAATATAATATTTGTTTTCTTCCCTCAAAAAAGATGAACTGATATTTCAAGATTAGGCAGTCTGTCTCAGAGTGATCACTGACTCCTTCTGAATACAATTTTGTTTTTATCAAATGTACAATTAGATAGGAGATATTCAAATATACATTCTTTTAATCCAATCTAAAACAACCTGACAAATAGGATGAACTCTTCATAAACACTAATATCAATAAGGTTTTTCATTTTCAATTTTTATGAGGACAAAACTCCTCAGTTATAAAAAAAAAAGAAAAAAGAAAAATTTCTTAAGATGCTATCTATTCTTGGTAACACCGAATTATCACATGCGTTACTAGCTCTGACATTAGCTATGTAAGGTAAGGGTAAGGCATTTGCTTTCTTTTTGGGCAGGGAAGGGGAGGCTACATAATGCCTAAGATTTCTTATAGATTTCATATTCTATTAGCATGAGATTTAGTGACACATAAAAGGCAGTGGTGACATATAAAAGGCTAGATTCATTAGTCCAATTATGGGGGGAATGAGGTCTTAGTTTAAAAGTCTTAGTTTAACTATTTAGTGACCCTGGACAAGTTACTTAATTCAGTATTCTGACCTAGAAAATGGAAACAACAACTGATATTATTACCATTCTGGGGAGGCTAATGCAGTAATTATAGTCTCTGAGAATCCCAATTAGGAGACATCAGACATGCATATTTGGAGGACTACAAAGAGAGTCATTGTTGAGGGTTTAAATTAGATTTATGAGCAGGGTAAACAAAATATTATCAAAAAAATTGAGGATACCATCTTGGATCTATTATGGGAGGTCATATCCATGCCACTAAGTTATAATGATTTCTGATCACAAAAAAATCTCCCTCTATGATCTTTAAATAAGAGTTAGAAGAAATCTGATGTCTCCTATACAAGTCTCTCTTTTTTTAAATAAATGAGGAAACTGAGGTCCAAAGTTTTGGAATGAGTTGTTAACTTTCCTCAGACATTAACAAGCAATCTTATCTTGAACTAGGATTCATTGATCACAAATCTACACCTCTTTCCACTATGACACAATGAGAGGCTTCTAGATGATTGATATTCTACTCTTCAAATGGCAAAAAATTAGAAAGAAATAGATTAGAATGCAAAAGCACATTATTTCTAAGAAGTTGGCAATATGCACTTTGGAGGAGGGTTCTAGGTCACTAATTAAGCATCAGAATCCAAAACATCAGACCCTGAGGGGACCCCAAACACTACCCACTCCAATCCCATTTGTTTACTAATAGGCAAGTCTGTTAACTTCCATTAGATTCAATTTCTTCCCTATGTTAAAAAGAGAGAATTGAACCAGAAGACCTCTAAGATGCCTTCTATCTCTGAAACTATAATATGTAGGAAATAATGGAACTAGTTCCCAGAGGTGGGGAATGGCTATCCCAGAATCACAAAGTTGTTTAGTGAATAAACTTCCATCATTATGAATTTATTATTACAGTAATATGAATTCAAATTAGACATTGTCAGCTTTTCAAAGGCAGAGACTGTGCAGCACACTTTTTCCCCTCTCCCCCATGGCACCTTGAACCATACTGGACACAGGACAGAAGCTTAATAAATACCAATTGAATTCTGCTTCCAGCCTCTCTTCTTAGAAATAATGTGCCTTACTCTAGGAAGGTATCTTCAGGATATCAAAAAGTAATGCGTTAGAATCTTATCTTACTTACAACTTTTAAAAGATGGCTAATCCCTCTTAGGAGTTATCTTGGAATAACAAGAAATGGTTGTGCCATTTATCTGTATATTCCCATTATTTCTATGGCTTATATATGGCTTATAGATCCTTCAAAATGGAAAACTTCTGGCCCTTGGTTTAGCAGTGAACATGCAAACCATCAAGTCAAATCAACATGTATTTATTAATCTTCTGCCCTGTGTCCCATATGGTTCAAGGTGCCATGGGGGAGAGGGGAAAAAGTGTGCTGCACAGTCTCTGCCTTTGAAAAGCTGACAATGTCTAATTTGAATTCATATTACAGTAATAATAAATTCATAACGATGGCAGTACATTGTTGATCTCTGCCTGCCTGTGCATGTACAGGTACATGCTTGTGTACATGCACGTGTGTTAAATGTGCTAAATGAACCCAGGAAAACTCGCAGAGTCTTTCTCTGGCCACCAGGGTGGCTCTTTCTTATCTTTATTAATACTGTGGAATGTAACTGTCATGTCACTTCTGTCACTTCCTTACTAAAAAACATCTAAAAGGAATAATCAGAAAGTAAATAAGACAGGTTGCCTAGTGTTACCCAGACTCTACAGAGTGATCACAAGGAAAGCAGGGAATGAACAACCTCTCTGCTGTGTACTCAGTCAGTTTACAAAAACCCTCCAAGCTTAGGAGCCCAAGGGGAGATTGAAACTATTTAATCTCTAAAGTGAAGTGGAAAGAGCACTGGTCTAGGCCTCTAAAGGATTGGAATTGTTCTGGCACTGTCCCTTGGTAGTTCTGTGACCTTAAGCAACCTCTCATAATCTTAGTTTCTTCTTTTGTAACATGGGGATAATAATACATCCATAAGATTGCTGGAAGAATCAAGTAAGGCAATTTATAAAATGCAAATAAAAATTACCAATACTAATTATTGATCAATATTAGCACTGTTTGTTGTTAGCTATTTTCTTTAGTTTAGAGTTTTGAAGGCATTTATGCATAATACTAAGGGATAGAGAATTTTTTATTTTACACGACATTACACATCAAGATAGTAGTAAGGTAATCTGGTTTCTTGACTAGAATCTATAATTGAACTCCTCTGTGATGTGCAAATTATTTGCTCTGTTTCTCTTTTCCCACTTATAAAATGGAGACAGCAATACTTTTCCTGCCTTCTACCTTGTGTTATTATAAGGATAAAATTTGGGAAGGTATGGGAATCAACTTTAAAAAGTTTTTTTTTAATTTCATAATTGAAAAAGAAGAGGATAAAAGTGGATTGCATTTAAAAAACTGCATATAACATAACACATTTATCATGTATGGGACTGCTTGCCATCTAGGGGAGGAGGTGGAGGGAAGGAGGGGAAAATTTGGAATAGAAGTTAGTGCAAGGGATAATGTTGTAAAAATTACCCATGCATGTCAAAAATTATAATTATAAAATTAATAAAAAAGTATATAAAAAGAAAAACTGCATATAACATTTTCAATGATCTTAAGCTGCTCTCTGACACAAAATCCCAATCATTTCCCAGGAATGATAAGTTACTTTAAATCTCAGAACTCCACACTCTCCAAGGAATCAAAATTTCCGGTCATTCTAAATAAAATGGAAAGAAGCATCAGTGTAAGGACATGGCTGCATGTTACCAGCAATGTCTTTCCTGAAAGATGTGGCAAAAATCTAAGTTTATAGATGGAAAAAATGCAGTCTGATCATGCAATGAGATACTTCAGGGGAATAATAGATGGACAGCCTGAGTGTTCCTCTATTATTACCTCATTTGATCCTCAGAACAATCCTGCAAGGTAGATGTTGTTATTATCCTATTTTACAGTTGAGGAAATGAAAGTTAAATGGTTTGCCCAAGGGAAAAAAAAAGGATCGTAAATATCTGAGGCTGGACTTGCACTTGGATCTTTTTGACTTAAGCGCCCTATGCTCTATCCACTATACCACCTCCCTAACTATGAGTACATAGATGAGAATGAAAGGGTATGATGAAAGGGTATGAGTTCATGCAATTTGCATGAATAAGTATTCATATTGATTAGGTCAAAATTCATTAAACGACTGAAATATTGTTCCAAAGGGACAGCAAGTATCTTTTTTTTTCTATTACTGGAATTTAAACTCTTCCTCTCCCATTGTCTTCTTTTATACCTTTTGCATTCCTCTCTTTATTGGTCTAATATCCTTTTCTCCATTTCTCCTAGGGTGCTTAGGCTGACTTCTCTCTTTGAGCTCTTGGGCAAAGTTCACTTTGGATTACTCAAGTTTGCACAATGATGGAACTGGGACATAGCTTGTGTCCCCTGACTCTTAGCCTTGCTTTCATTCCATTAGATTACACTGCCTGTCTGTGACAAGCTGTTGACTTTGAATTCATTGAATCATCACCAATACTTCATTTTCCTTTGTGCTGGGTCTACACAGAATTAGGCACAGAGAGTGTGGTCAGAGTCACACAGCATAATACTTGCCTGGTAGCTGGAATCTCAATTTCCCATTTCTTATCAATTGCTAAGCTTTTTTTATAGCCACTTTGCATTTAGTGTCTGTTGCCTTGCATATAATGACTACTAAAAATACAGACTTATTGGTCTTTAGGTTTTAAGCAACTGAATCTATTTTAATTTTTCCAGGGTTTAAAATATGCAAATATGTTTGTATATATTTTAAACCCTGGAAAAATTAAATTGCTAGAATAAATGACATGTAACATACTGGGCAGAAAAAAAACAACAGACAGGCATTAACATTAGTACCTTGATTTTAATATTAATTAACTGTGAATGTTACAAGACTCTCCAAGTTAGTTTAGATGTGTAACTAGGTATATGAACCAGTACTACTCAAGTGCAATTTTCTGTTAATTTTTCCTTGATTTGCCCCACCTTCATTAGTGTTCTTTGTTTAATTTAACTCTGTGTCCAGCAAGGATGAGTTGACTGATTGGAACATTTGAACCTCACTCTCATCTGAATTGATTAGAGGAGGGAAGAATATACATAGAAATACATTTGGATACAGAATTTCATCTTACCCACAAGAGAATTAGGAGGGAAAGGGATAACAGAGAGGGGATAAGAAAAGCAGTAATTAAGGTTGGTAGTGTTCAAAAATAAAATAGACTTCAGAGGAAGGTACAGGGTAATATAAGGCAGGAGCAAGAGAAATATATAGTCAGTGATCATGTAAATGTGCATGGGATAGACTCTCACATAAAATGGAAGAGAACAACAGAACAAATTAAAAACAAGAATCCCACAATATGGTAGTAAGAGGTATACTTGAAATAGAAAGATATACATGGAGTTAAATAATAGGATAGTTCCAAATCTGTTATGCTTCAGCTGAGGCTAAAATAAAATACATGGTAACCATCATGATTTCAGACAAGGTACAAACAAAAGCAGACCTAATTAAATAGTCAGAAAAACTACATTTTGATAAAAAATATTATGAGTCAATTATGATCAGCATTGATATATGTGCACCAAATACCATAGCTTTCAAATTCTTTCAAAAAGGTAAATGTTATAGGAAAAAGTATGGAAAGTTTCAATTTATCCCCCTCAGCTCTAGATAAATCTAACCACAAAATAAACAAAAAAGAAGATAAGAAGAATGGCATTTTTATAAAAGCTATATATGATAGAGCTTTGGAGAATATTAAATGGGAATACAAAGGACTACACTTAATATTTGTAGGTATTGTATCTCCAAAAAAACTGAGCAAGTAATAGGACATAAAATACTTACAAAAATGAGAAATAATAAATATTAAATTCTACCTTTATATGATGACAGTGAACTAAAATTACATTCAATAAAAATTTTTAAAGCCCAAATTGAAAATTAACTAGAATCATTTGATAATCTAAATGATTTAATCTTAAAGAATGAGTAAATAAAAATACAGATCATATAAGTAATCAGCAATTTCATTTAAGATAATTATGAGACAACATAACAAAATTTGTGGAATGCAGGCAAAGGGAAACTTAGGCAAAACAATACAAAATGTATATCTCTAAACCCTAAAACTCTAAACTACATATCAGTAAAAGAGAAAAAAGTTAGATTACTGAATTGGATATGTAACTAAAAAAAGAAAAAAAAAAGTAGGAAAACAACAAATTAAAACCTCAAACTAAAGACTATAACAGAAACTCTGGAAAAAAAAAGAATGATTAATAAATTGGTAATCAAAACTAAAATTAATATCTAGTTTTATATGATTTTTAAAAAAGAAGATAATTAAATTGCCCAAATCAAAAATGAAAAGGGCAGATTTACAAAGCAAATGAAATTGAAATAAATCCAATTATTCGGAGTCACTTTGGCCAATTACAAGTTTCTGAATTGATGCAGCCATTCTGGAAAATAATTTGGAAATATGTAAAGGAAACTATTAAATTGTGTATATATAATATGATCTAAAGATACCATGGATCAAAGAAAGAGGAAAAAGAAACGAAAAGATGAAAATATTTATAATATTTATATATAATATATTATTATATTATATAATATATAATATAAAGATATAAAACATTAATTAATGTTATATTAATTAATATTAAACATTAGATTAGTAAATATTAATATATTAATATTTTATATAATATAATATTTATAATTACTTTTTTCAAGATGAAATATTTATAATATTTATATATAATGTAATTATATATAATATGATATATAATTATAATTATATACTACATATAATATATATTTATATAATTATATATAATATTAATAAATATTATATTAATATTTATATATAATATAATATTTATGATGGCTTTTTCATGATGGCAAGGGATTGCAAACTTAGTGGTTATTCATCAATTGAGGAATGACTTAGCAAATTGTAGTATATGAATATAATGGAATACTATTTTGTTAAAATAATAAAATGGATGGTTTTAGGAAAATCTGGGAGGACATGTACAAAATGATGCAGTGAAATAAGTAAATGGAGAACAATTTAGAAAGTCATAGCAATAGTGTAAAGACAATTAACTATTAAATATTTAGTAATTCTCATCAATACAATGATCTACTACAACTCCAAAGTATTCATGGTTAAAAAATGCTACCCACCTTCAGATAGAGAATTGATAGACTCAGAATGTAGATTGAACCAAGTCTCTTTTTCTCAGAAAATGGTTAGTGTAGAAGTAGGCTTTCCATGACTTTATATGTATAATGGATATTGTAATTCTTGTCTCCTCTATGGATGGATGAGGGAATAGGGAAAAGAAGATTATTTGGAAATTAAAACAAAAAAAACTAAAGAAAACTCCCCAAATTTCTCCATTTTTATTCATCTATATACATTTTTTTCCCATGGCTTGTTGTCCTCCTCCACACCTCCCAAGAAGAACTTAAGCTCTTTGTAAGAAGGGGCTTAAAAAAAAAAAAAAAAAAAGGGGGCTTTTTTCCCTTTTGTCTCTGTATTTCCACCCTTCCCCCACCTATCGTAGTAAAATCAATGAGTTTCAAATTGTAGTCATTTAATAAAGGTTTGTTGAATTGAATTAAATGTGTCTTTCTCACACCCATAATTATAAGTTCTTGAAATCAGAGATTGTATCTTAGACATACCTTTATTTTCCATAGCATCCAGATGAACACTTTGCAGATATTTGTTGGATGTTGAATATTGCTGAAGATCTTGTGCTAGCCTTTTTTTTTCTGTTTGTACCACATAACAACAATTCATATTTAGCCATTTGTTTTCTACATCACTTTTTTTTTTCAGAAACATCAGTCATGACTGTGTAGCAGATATTGAAGCCATAACCAAGATGGGGCCAAAGGCAAGGGAGGAAGGCTTTCAGGTCCACTTCAGAGAGTTTAGTAAAGATTCTGTCTCCATCACATAAGCAACAAGAAATGTCCTTTTGTATTTATCTGTTCATCAGCCTTTCAGTAATCAGCAGAGAATAAATAAATCTATCATCTTGAATGCAATTGTAATTTATATGTAACAGTTACAAAAGATAAAGAACAGAAAACATACTGTTGCAAAGAAACCAAAAGACAAACAAATAAATAAAAGCTTCATTGGAATCTTCAAAATTCAAGAAAAAGACTGTGATACAAGGACTTCATTGTGAAAGTGAGTTTGGAGGAGAGTAATAAAAACAAAGTTGGAAAAATGGGAATTAGAATATATAAGGTGAAAAACTCTTGACCCCCATGGAGCCCTATGAACAGCAAATAACAGTAAGAGTTAATACCTTATAGTACTTTGAAATCTGTAAAATGTTTTAACACATTTTATTTGGCTCTCACAATCCCTGTGTAACTAGTTCTATAGGGGGTACTACTATTCTCATTTCTTAGGTAAGAAAACTTAGGAAGATGATTAATTAACTTGCTCATATCACACATCAAACATTATCCAAAGTCACATTTGAACTCAAATTTCTCTAACTTCAAGTCCAGTACTTAATCTCTCCCTCATACTGCCTTTTTAAGGGAAAGATAAGTATAGTATTAGACATGATTAAAGGATCATCTGTTTATAGATTTGTGTTGTAAGGGACCTTAAAGGTCACCTAGACTAGTAGTTTTCAAACTGTGGTTCAGAGAATCATTTTGAAACCTTTTCAAAGGGTCTACAAATGCAAAATTAGTTTTTATTTATAATATGGTAAATACTATAAATATAATACACACATAATTTTCTTTGCATAGATCCTCAATATTTTTTTTTAAAGTACAAAGTTACTGAGAACAAAAATTGAGAACACTGATCTAATCAAAATTCCTTATTTTAGAGATACTGTGGACCTAGGAAATTTAAGTGACTTGTTCAAAGACCTAAGATAATAATAGGAAGAACCAGCATTTGAACCTAGGCCCTCTGACTACAAATCAATTTCTTTTCCACTATAATATGTTGAGATGTGAACTAAAGTCCCTAAAATAGAATCTGTTCTGGGTGGATTCAAGGGAGATAGCTTGGGTGACCTTCAGCTATCTGAATCAAAATGGAAAGAAAATAAACCTCATGCTTTATTTTTATTTTTAACATTTGTTTAAAACTTTTTTTGTGTTCCAAATAGTTTCTCTTCTAATCCTTTTACACCTATTGAAAAGGCAAGTAATATAATATAAATTATGTATGTGAAATTATGCAAAACATATTTCCATATGAGCCATGTTACAAAAATAATAAAAATAAAGAACATAATTTTTTAACCTCTTCAATGTGAATAGCATTTTTATCTTGGTTTCTTTGGAATTGTCTTAGATCACTGCCTTGATTACAGTAGCTAAATCTATATTAATCAAATTTACAATATTACTATTTCTGTGTAAAAAATTCTCATGGTTCTGCTCAGTTCACTTTGCATCACTTCTTACTGGTGTTCTCAAGTTATTCTGAAAATGTCTTGCTTCTCATTTCTTATAACACAATAGCATTTCATCAAGTCATACACCCCAACTTGTTTAGCTATTTTGCAATTGATGGGCATTCCCTAATTTTCCAATTATGTGAAAAGTGCTTTGCTATTGTGTTTATATATAAGTCCATAGGTTTGTTTGAGGAAGTAGATTCTAAAGTACTTTATAATTTCTGCAGTTATTTTAAAAAGGATTTCTTATTTCTTCCTGCTGGATTTTGTTGGAAATAAGTAGAAATAGTGATAACATATCCTACTTTATGTTGTTCAACTTTGTTAAATTCTTTCAATTAGTTTTTGGTTCATTCTCTAGGGTTCTCTATGTATATCATTATATTGTCTACAAACTATGATAGTTGTGTTTCCTTACTGATTATTTTTATTCTTCTAATTATTTTTTTTATTTCATTATAATAGCATTTCTAATACAATGTTGAGTAATGATGATGATTTTGGACATCCTTACTTCAAACCTGATCTTATTAGAAAGAGTGCTATCTTATTTCTATCACAGATAGTGCTTGCTGTTGGTTTTAGATAATTACTATTTATCATCTTAATTCTATTTTTCCTAGTATTTTAAGAAGAATGAAGTGTATTTTAGCAAAGGTTTTTTCTTAATCTATTGACATAATCATCTGAATTTTGTTATTTATATTATTGGTATGATCAATTGTGCCAAGTTTGCCTAATTTTGAACTAATTGTTCATTTCTATTGTAAATCTCACCTTATTATAGCATATTATCTTTGTGATATATTGCTATTATTAGTATTACATTTAAAATTTTGTATCAATATTCATGAAAGAACTTGGTCTACAATTTTATTTCTGTTTTTGTTCACTGGCTTAAATATTAAAATTACATATTTATGTGATAAAAATAGAAATTCTTTACCTATTTTTTCAAGTAATTTATTTTGCACTGGGATTAATTATTCCTTAAATGTTTTGTAGAATTCACTTGTAAATCCATCTAGTTCTGGGAAATTTTTTTCTTAGAGAACTCATATGTCCTTTACTATTAACCAGAGCAAATAATATCTTTGTAAATATTTATCCATTTCACTTACATCGTCAGCTTTACTAGTATATAATAGGATAAAACATCTCCAAATAATTGTTTTTATTTCATTTACATTGGAAGTATATTCACTCCTTTTATTTTTAATATTGATAATTTTGTTTTTTTCTTTCTTTTTTAATCAAATTAACCAACAATTTATCTATTTTATTATTTCCCCCCATAAAATTAGCTCCTAGTTTTGTTAGTTCAATGGCTTTTTTACTTTCAACATTACAAATCTGTCCTCTGAGTTTTAGGATTTTCATCAACTTATTTAATGAAGTTTAAATTTGTTCTTTTTCTAGATCTTTTTAGTAGCATGCCTAATACATTGATTTGCTGTTTCTCTCTCTCTTGTTGTTGTTGTTGTATGTATTTAGCAATATGCAGTTTACCTGCAGTACTACTTTGGCTGCATCCCACAAATTTTGGTTTGTTGATTCGTTATTGCCATTTTCTTAAATGAAATTATAGATTGTTTCTATAATGTGTTCTTTGACTCACTCATTCTTTAGGACTAGACTTTTATTTTCAATTAACTTTTAATCTGTGTTTCAATGAAATTTTTAAAGGTAATTTTTTATTGTATTGTGTTCTCAAAAGGATGCATTTAATATTTCTATTTTTCTGCTTCTGATTGTGGGGTTTTTATGCCCTAAATGCTTGGTTTTTGTAAAACTGAAATGAATAGCTGAGAAAAAGACATAATCCTTTTTACTCTCACTAATTTATTTTCAGAATTCAATCATTTCTAAATTTTCTAAAAAATCTATTTTTATCTCCTTAACTTCTTATTTATTTTATGATTAGATTTTTTAGTTCTGAGAGGAAAAAGCTGAGGTTCCTCACTAGTATAGTTTTATAGTCTATTTTGTTTAATAAGTCATTTAATTTTTTTCTTTATATTCTTTAGTGGATATATATTTAGTATTGATATTACTTGAATGTTTATGGTGTCTTTCAGCAAGATGTAGTTTCCCTACTTATCTTTTTAAATTAAATATATTTTTGCTTATACTTTTTCCTGAGATGATTGTTTTTCCTGCTTTTTTTTAACTTTACCTGAAACATAATAGTACTCCATATAAACATAATACTTTATTTTACTCTGTGTCTTTCTCTCAAGTGTGTTTCTAGTAAACTATAGCTACCTGCTTCTATTTAATGGGATAATTTATATCATTTACATTCACAGTTATTATGACTTACTGTTTATTTTCTTTTATCATAGTTCCTTGTATTTTATCCTTTTTTTCTTTCTTTTACCCTGCCCCTTCTCAAAAGTCTGTTTTGCTTCTGACCACTTCCTCCCTTAATTTTCCCTCCCATTTTGTCACACATATGCCTTTTATCTTCTTTCCTTTCTACTCCTATGGGTAAGATAGATAAATCTATACCCAATCGAGTTTGTGTGTAAGGGTGTGTGTGCATGTATGTAATGTATATGTATATTCTTCTCACTTTGACACCATTTGAATTAAAACATTTATTCATTGCTTCCCCAACTTTTCATCCATTGTAAAATCACTCCCCTGAGTGCTTCTTTTATGTAAGATGACTTTCTTCTCCCATTCTTCATTTCTTTTCCCTCTTCTTTCAAGACATCTCTGTTTTAGATCATCCAATATAACTGACTTATTCCTGTGCCCAATGTCTAAGCAGAGTCCTTCTAACTGCTCTAATAATGACAACGATCTTGGGAGTTATATATATATCACCTTCCCATATTGGAAAGAAAATAGGTTAACATTATTAAGTTTCTTATGATTTCTCTTTCATTTTCTTTTCTTAAGTTTGATATTTGAAAGTCAACCTTTATATTCATCTCTGGGCTTTTTGTCAGATATGCTTTAATGTCCTACGTTTTGTTAAATATCCATTTTTCCCCTTGAAGAATTTTACTCAGTTGTGCTGGGTAAATTATTTTGAGTTATCATTCTAGCTCTTTTCTCCTCTGAAATATCATATTCTAAGCCCTTCACTCCTTTAATATTTTTGTGGTGTCTTCATCATATTTGAATATTTGAATTTTTTCTCTGACTGCTTGAAGTATTTTTTCTTAGACACAGGAGATCTGAAATTTGGCTATAATATTCCTGGGAGTTTTCATTTTGGAGACTCTTTTAAGAGATAATCACTGAGTTCTTTCAATTTTTGTTTTACTTTCTTGTTCTAGGATATCAGCGATTTTTTGTTTGTTTTTAATAATTTATTGAAATATAATATCTAGACTCTTTGATATTTACTTTTAGGTAGGTCTATAAATTTTAAATTATCTCTCTTAGATCTCTTTTTTCCAAGTTGATTGCT
This sequence comes from Sminthopsis crassicaudata, assembly GCF_048593235.1. Taxonomy (NCBI): domain Eukaryota; kingdom Metazoa; phylum Chordata; class Mammalia; order Dasyuromorphia; family Dasyuridae; genus Sminthopsis; species Sminthopsis crassicaudata. The sequence continues at coordinate 155,647,582 of NC_133618.1, forward strand.
CTTCCAATTAAATATTTCATGTTTTCTTATTTTTCTATTGTTTGTCTTTGTTTTTACAATTTCCTTTTGTTATTATAACTTTTTATTGATAAAACATATGCATGAGTAATTTTTCAACATTTACCCTTGCAAAAACTCCTGTTTCAACTTTTCCACTCCTCCTCTCTATCACCTCCCCTAGATGTCAGGTAGTCCCATATATGTTAAATATGTTAAAGTATATGTTAAATACAATATATGTATTGTACACAGTTATATACAGTTATATCATTTATAAATTGTATTTACAAATTATCTAAATTGGACTTAGAGAGAAGGTAAAAATAACCTGGGAAGAAAAACAAAAATGCAAGGAAACAATAACAGAAAGAGTGTAAGTATTATATTGTGGTCCACACTTATTTCCCATAGTTCTTTCACTGAGTGTAGCTGGTTTTCTTCAGCATTGAACAATTGGAACTGATTTGGTTCATCTCATTGTTGAACAGAGCCATGTTCATCAGAACTGATCATCATATAGTATTGTTGTTGAAGTGTTTAATGATCTCCAGGTTCTGTTCATTTCACTTAGCATCAGTTCATGTAAGTCTCTCTGTATTCACCCTGCTGGTCATTTCTTACAGAACAATAAGATTCCATAACATTCATATACCATAATTTACCCAACCATTCTCCAACTGATGGGCATCCATTCAATTTCCTGTTTCTAGACACTACAAAAAGGGCTGCCACAAACATTTTGGCACATATAGGTCCCTTTCTCTTCTTTAATATCTTTTTGGGATATAAACCCAGTAGGAACACTGCTGGATGAGTGGGTATGCACAGTTTGGTAACTTTTTGAGTATAGTTCCAACTTGTTCTCCAGAATGGTTGGATCTGTTCACAACTCCACTAACAATGCATCAGTGTCCCAATTTTCCCACATCCCCTCCAATATTCGACATTATCTTTTCCTGTCATCTTAGCCAATCTGAGATGTGGGTAGTGGTATCTCAGAGTTGTCTTATTTGGATTTGGAACACCTTTTCATATGAGCAGAAATAGTTTCAATTTCATCATCTGAAAATTTTCTGTTCATATCCTTTGACCATTTATCATTTGGAGAATGGCTTGCTTTCTTATAAATTAGAGTGAGTTCTCTATATATTTTGGAAATGAGGCCTTTATCAGAACCTTTAACTGTAAAAATGATTTCCCAGTTTATTGCTTCCCATCTAATCTTGTCTGCATTGGTTTTGTTTGTACAAAAGCTTTTTAACTTGATATAATCAACAATTTATACTTTGTGATCAATAATGATCTCTAGTTCTTCTTTGGTCACAAATTCCTTCCTCCTCCACAGATCTGAGAAGTAAACTATTCTATGTTCTTCTAATTTATTTATAATCTCATTCGTTATGCCTAGATCATGAACTAATTTAGACTTTATCTTGTTGTACGGTGTTAAGTGTGGGTCAATGCCTAGTTTCTGCCATACTAATTTCCAATTTTCCCAGCAGTTGTTGTCAAACAGTGAATTCTTATCCCAAAAGTTAGTGTCTTCAGGTTTGTCAAACACTAGATTGCTATAGTTATTGCCTATTTTTTCCTATGACCCTAACCTATTCCACTGATCAACTAATTTATTTCTTAGTCAATATCAAATGTTTTTGGTGACCACTGCTTTATAATATAGTTTTAGATCAGGTACAGCTAGGCCACCTTCATTTAATTTTTTTTTCATTAGTTCCCTTGAAATTCTTGATCTTTTGTTCTTCTAGATGAATTTTGTTGTTATTTTTTTCTAGGTCATTAAAATATTTCTTGGGAGTTTGATTGGTATAGCATTGAATAGATTCATTTAGGTAGTGCTGTCATCTTTATTGTATTCTTTTAACCTATCCAAGGGCACTTAATATTTTCCCAATAGTTTAGATATGACTTTATTTGTGTGGAAAGTGATTTGTAGTTTTGCTCATATAGTTCCTGACTTTCCCTTGGCAGATAGATTCCCAAATATTTTATACTATTGATGGTTATTTTAAGTGGAATTTCTCTTTGTATCTCTTGCTGTTGGATTTTGTTAGTGATGTATAAAAATGATGAAGATTTATGTGGATTTATTTTGTATCCTGCAACTTTGCTAAAGTTGTGGGTTATTTCTAATAGCTTTTTATTAGAATCTCTGGGGTTTTCTAGGTATAGCATCATATTATCTGCAAAGAGTTATAATTTAATTTTCTCATTACCTATTCTAATTTTAATCTTTTTTCATCTCTTATTGCTGAAGCTAGCATTTCAAATATAATATTGAATAGCAATGGTGATAGTGGGCAACTGTTTCACTCCTGATTTTATTGGGAATGTTTCCAGTTTATCTCCATTACATATGATGTTTATTCATGGTTTTAAATAGATGCTACTGCCTATTTTAAGGAAAAAGTCCATTTAATCCTATACTCTCTAGTGTTTTTAACAAGAATGGGTGTTGGATTTTATCAAATGCTTTTTATGCATCTATTGAGATGATCATATATTTTTGTTATTTGGTTATTGATACAGTCAATTATATTAATAGTTTTCCTAATATTGAATCAGCCCTGCATTATTGGTATAAATCCTACTTGGTCATGGTGTATTATTCTGGGGATGATTTTCTGTAATATTTTTGCTAATGTTTTAAGATTTTTACATCAATATTCATTAGGGAGGTTTGTCTATAATTTTTTTTTCTGGTTTTTTTTTTCCTATCTTGTTTTAGGTATCAGAACCATGTTTATGTCAGTTTTTACTATTTCTTGATCTCACATGGAGTCACTAGTTTCCATTTGCCCAATTTTGATTTTCAGGAAATTTTCTCCCATGAGATTTTGTACCTTTTTCCTGTGTGGCCAATTCTGTTTTTTTTTTTTTAATAACTATTGTTTTCTTCAATATTTTTGTGCCATTTTTAACCAAACTTTTGATTGTCATTCATAATTGTCTTTCATTGCTATCATTTCTTTTTTCATTTTTTCTTTGCCACTCATTTAATTTTTAAAATAATTTTCAGGGATTCTAGGAATTCTTGTTGGGCTTGTGTTGAATATGTAATTTTATTTAAGGTTTTGCTTGTGGCTATTTTGACAATATTGTCTTCTGAGTTTGTGTCTTAATCTTCTCAGTCACCACAGGAATTTTCTCCTATCATTTATTGTTTGCTCATTTCCCCAGGTTATGTCTTCACTTCAAATTTCATTATTAAAGTTGGGTTATGTTTACAGGGTAGAGTTTGAGAGGATACTGAATAAAGCTTCAAGCTTTTTGCATTGCTGTTTTCAGAACTTTTTCTTGGAGGTCAAAAAATTTTGGTGTTTCTAGAATAGTGTGACATGGGGAGAGGTATGGCTATTATTCTCTTGTGATTGGAATCTATGCTGCTTTCTCCTCAGGGCCCTTGTTCACTTGTGCCTAAGAATGACATTGTTTCTCAGGTTTCCTGCTCCCTTGTGACAGCAAGCACTCTTTTTTGCTCTGGAACTATGGCATGGAAATGGGTATAGACAGTGAAGTTGCCAAGTATGCTAGACCTTGAAACCAATGTTAGTTCAACAGTACTATATAGTCTGTTTTTGATAAATTACCAATTTCCTCATAATATCTCATCTGAAACATCCCAAAGCTGCTGCTGTTGCTATTTCCTAGTTTACAACTGGTGATGTTGTTATGTAAACCCTATTCCAGGGTCACATACCTCTACTGCCAGCCTCCTAAATTGTCTTGCTCCTCAAAAAAATGCCTCATTTTGATTTTTTTTATTTTCTGCTATTCCAGAATTTGATTTAACGTGATTTAAGGTAAATTTAATACATTATTCATAAGGGAATGTTGGAAGAACTTGGATGCTTCCTTCCATCATATTGGTTCACCCTCCAGAAATCCAACATCTTGTTATATCAACATAAAGAAAAATGACTGACTTCCTAGCTGTGTGATACTGGGCAAGTCACTTAACCCCATTTGGCTCAGGAAAAAAAAAGAAGAAAAGAAAACTGACTAGTCATTTAGAAGCATCCAGATGATTAATTCATTTACCATATATTTGGTAGTCAGAGTTTTCATGATATTATTTTTGGTAAGATTATCTCCCCACCCTGACAAGGTACAATTTCCAAAGGCAGAAATAATTATCATATCCTCTCTTCTTTAGTTGCTACTGAAGAAGAAAAGAGGGAAACTATTCTATGCAGAAACAAATGGCATTTATTTTAGTGTCACAGAAAAGCATGTGGTATCTCTTAAAACACATAGCAGTGCCTGTCATTGGTGATTTTTCCCCCTTTCTTTCTGTTAATGCTGAATTGTTGGTATTTTTATTTCCAATCCTTTGGAACAAAGGAAATCATGCCAGTCTGTGGCCTTCTTTCTCAAGATGGGTAGGATAAATCCTCTCTCTTCTTTGCCTAGAGTGGGACTCTCAGAGAGAGGGAATCATTTGCCACTTTGGTTAGACTCCACCTGTGATTTTATCTTTTGCTAAAGTTACATGAAAGGCTAGTTAGAGATCAATAACATGGTTGTACTTTTGGCTCTCTCAGCAGTCATCAATAAGATTGATGAAAATGAGAAGTTTTAGGCAACGGTTGACAATGCAGTAAACTGAACTGTCCAGTAGATTTAAGTTTCCAAAAGACTTTATGATTATACCAATTATATTATTATTTTGTACTTAACAACTGAAAATATTGCATTGTCCTCAGCTGCTGACTATGGACTGATTAAATGAAATTATGCAATGGTATTTTAATGTTTCTAACAAATGGACAACCCTGTCTTTTTCATAATATTTCTAGTAAATATCAGATAACTCTATATTTATGCACTAGATTTACTTAGTTCCTTTGCAAATGGCAGTACTGGTACCTGTTACTACCAGTTCCACAATACTATAAAGAGAAATGAGACAATATATGCCATCATACACACAAACACTCAGGAGAAAAGATGCTCTTTAAATGCAATGACAGAATATGAGATTTCATTATATTGAAATGAAATTATATGTAGGAGAAAGAAAAATGTATAGGAGATACAAATATTTGAAAAATATGTCATTTTTTTTATTCTTCTGAAGTGTATATAGTTTCAACTTAACTCTCATTTATGTACACACACCCCCTTCATCACTTAAAGAGAGAGAAGAATAATCTCTTTGTCTTTGCTAGAGATCCTTAAACTTTTTTTTGAATTCCTGCCCAGACTGCCTCCCCCCCATAAATTGCTTATCTTCATTGTGACTGGTAGGAGACATTTTACTTCCTTCCTGTTTGCTGCATGTTCCCTGGGGGTATCTTCTTCACTCAACTACATCTCCCTAGTATATTGAGTAATTTACTACATTGTCCAAGCCTATCTAGCATCTGTTTATTATTTTTATGACCTTAACTGGTCAGGCTAGCCACTAAGACAGAAGTTGCAGGTGTATCTGACTCCATTCCTTTAATGTGACATGGTGGGAAAAAACATTTAAATTTGATTTTGAAAGATTCCTTCCTTGCTACTTATTTTCTGTGAGATATTAGTCCCTTCTCTATACCTCAAGTTCCTCAATGACAGAATTAAATGGTTGGACTAAATGATCTCCAAGTTCTCCTTCATATGCTACATATTTGTAAATCTTTAAGATATGCAGAGTTTCTCAAAAAGATGTCATATAGATGCAAAATAGGACAGTACAAAGAATGTTGGCTTTGAAATTAGGGAACCTCACTTAAAATATTAATTGTAAGTGACTACCTACATGAAGGAACTCATATTACTTTTTTGAGCCTCAGTTTTCTTCTTTATAAAATTCTTTCCACCCTCTTGGAACAAAGGGTATCATGTCAGTTGGTGGTCTACTATTGCAATTTATCTTTTTAGCACTAAATACTTTTCCCTAAGTAAATTGTTTTATTTTTATTATCCCCATTATAAATAGGCACCAGGAGGTAAAATGATTTGCAGTTGCTCACATATTAATTATATATCTGAAGTAAAATTTGAATACTAATATCCTGACTCTAGGTTCAATGCACATTATGTCACATGGACTCAAATCTTGTCATATTCCTGCTATTCAGTATTTTTTTTAGCATTGAGTCAATCAGTTCAAATCCCTTGGAAGTTGAGAGATCCTTTTGAATTTTAAAAGGACATAAATTCTCAGTTTTTCTTTCTTACTCTTGATATTTGCAATGATATATTATATTTATATATCTTTTTTGTGTGTATATATCTTATACATATTAACATATATTATATTGTATATATGCGTGTGCTCTCTCTCTCTCTCTCTCTCTCTCTACATATATATATATATATATATATATATATATATATATATATATATATATATATGTATATGAATATGTATGGGTATCCAGAAAAACATGCATAAACTTAAGGCAACTCTATCTAAGTCAACTAAGTATTGATAATTTTGAAATACCTCTTGAGATTATTGCATCCTCCTACATGTTAAAATCATGGGTGAATACAAGTCCTGAAGTCAGGAGGACCTGAGTGTGAATACCAGTCCTGAAGTCAGGAGGACCTGAGTTCAAATTTGACCTTAGACACTTATACTTACTAGATGTGTGGTTCTGGACAAGTCACTTAACCCCTATTGCCTTAGCAAAAAAAAAATCATGGGTGCAAATTGCCAATTTAGGCATTGACAAACTTCCATCTCTTTCTTCTACAGAGCTTTCTTCCTGAAAGTTCTTACAAACTTTCCTAAAAGAAACTGCACTTAGCTTCTAAGAGGTTCTAAAATGTTCTTTTTTTAAAATAGCTCATTTTAATATTTTATTTTATGTAGTTTTAATTTCAGAATATATTTTTACCCGCACTCTACCTAGCAAGTCATTTTGTGTATCAAAGTAAAAAGAGAAAGGGAAAAATGTAGGCCAAATTAATCCAGCACAATAGCTAAATCTGAAATCATATACAATGTTCCAAATCCAGTCTCCACATGTGAAAAGAAGGGAGAGGAGTAAATTTTTTCTGGAAGACATTTTAAGCTTTCTTTTCTTAAAAATAGTTAGCCTTAGACCTGATTTTTGATATGCTTATTTGATTTATATATCTATATCTATATATCTATTTTGTACACTTATTGCTTTTGTGTAGATGCCCCTTAATAAGAGTTGGCGCCAGTGTTAGTCAAACATATGACACTTTATGGGTAAGTTTACTGAATAAATGTTTGGTATAATTCATCTCTCCTTAGGGGAGGCCAGAATAGTTGAATATCACAGTGAATACTAAGGGCTTTGACTCTGCAAGTATGTCTTGGATTAAAAATGTCAATCATAGTGAATACAAAGAGCACTGAAAGAGTGAGTTGTTGACTGGGCATGAAGGTTAAGGATTTCATTTTGGATTAGTAAACTGGTTGGCTACTTTGCTTGATTTCTCAATGTTGATAGAGAGGGATAGGAACACAACTCGAAAATATATACGATATGTGATATCATAGATTTGACTAATGGTTTTGACCATGATATTCTTACTCTGACAAAAGATACTAGGATCTTCCTCCTAACCTACATGGATTTATTGCTCCACAGGATTGGGTGATTCTATCATATGACTATTCTAAATTCTTTCTATTCTATGTTCAGTGCTATGGGCCGCTTTTTACAAAAGACAAAAACTTGGAAATAATTCTCAGAATTGGGAAAAGGCATCAAGATAATTCCATATGAATATCATTTGAAGGAAGTTGATATATTCAGTCTAAGAAAAGAAGACATGATAATGCATACAAGTATCTAAGAAGTTCTTACTGAAAAGAGGGTAGAGCTCTGTTCTTGACCTCAGCCATCAAATAGTAATACAGAGTATTTAGATGAAAGTTACAAATGAAGGTGATTTAAACATGATATATAGAAAACATTTCTGGCTAAAATGTTAGCAAAACTCTCCTCTAAACAACTTTTAAATAATTCATCAAATCAAATTTTAGAATGGTAGAATGAGCAAAAGGTCACAGGGAGACAATTTAAGAGATATACAGAAAAGGTCTGTAACATCAGGGTAGACTGAAGTCCTGAGCACAGAAGGAGCATTAATAGTGCACTTTAGGGGAAAGAACAGCTTTGGGAGCTCTCAGCCCAGAGATGGTAAGAGGTTAAGAAAACTTGCCACAAAGAGATTACAGCAGACTTTCTGTTGGCACTAGGTACAACTGGTCACTGATTGGCAACTCTATTGCCCATAAGCAGTTCCAGGATGGAGAAGGGACTTGTGATTTTTAATGAGAAAGTAGGAGCTTAGAGGAACACCATAATTTGATGTAGGGGAGCACTGGAACTTATTGAATAAAGATCAGCAGGACCAGGGGAACAGTGATCACCTCACATCAGAGCACCTTGAGAATATGGAAATTTTGCCAAACCCTAGAACTAGCTCTTATAATAGCAACAAGAAAGCCTAAAGCTTTGCATAATAGCTCTCTGATCCCAGGTGAGCAGAGCCCAATCTTAACATAAAATTCAAAGTGAATAAAAAATAAGTTAAGAAAATGAGCAAACAACAAAAAAAGAATATGACCATAAAAAGTTATTACAGTGGTAGGGAAGAACAAGATATAAATTTATAGGATGATTATAAGAAAACAGTTACAAGCAAAATCCCAAAGAAAAATGCTAACTGGACCCAAGGCCAGCAAAAAGTCCTAGAAGGATTAAGAAAAATACAAGAATGGTAGAGAAAAACTAGGAAAAGAAAGGAGAGTAATGAAAGAAAATTACAAAAAGAGAATTAACAGGTTGGTAAAAGATGTATAAAAATATTGAAAAATAACACCTTAAAATAGAATATAAAAGAGGTACAAAATTTTATTAAAGAAAAAATTCCTTAAAGTTAGAATTGGTAAATGGAAAAGGACCCACATGTGCAAAAAATATTTGTAGCACCTCTTTTTTCTGGTGGCCTTGGAATTGGAAATTAAGTAGATGCCCACCAATTGGGGAAAGGCTGAATAAGTTGTGGTATTTGAATGTATTTGGAATACTATTGTTCTATAAAAAATGATAAGCAGTCTGGTTTTAAAAAATCTAGAAAGAATTTCATGAACTGATGCTGAGTAAAGTGAATACAACCAGAAGAATAGTGTATACAATACACAAACTTGTATGATGGTCAACTATGACAGATTTAGATCTCAATAATATAGTAATCCAAAACAATTCCAGTAGTTTTGGGTTAGAAAATGCCATCCATGTCCACAGAAAGAACAATGGATACTGCAGATCAAGGCATGTTATTTTCACTTTTTTTGTTGTTTTTCTTGTTTTTTTTTCCTTTGGTTATGACTTTTTTCACAACACAACTAATATGGGAATATGTTTAAAATGATTGTATATAATTGCTTACTTTCTTGGTGAGGGAGGAGGCAAGGGTGGAAAGGGAAAAATTTAGAACTCAAAATTTTACAAAAATGAATGTTGAAAAATATCTTTACATATAATTTGAAAAAATACTACTAAGTGAAAAAAGGTTTTATAAAACTTAGAATTGGTCAAGTAGAAACTAATGATTCCATGAGACATCAAGATACAATAAAATAAAGTTTAAAAAAGAAAAACTAGAATAAAATGTGATATGTTTCATTGGAAAATGATTGACTTGGAAAATAGATTGAGGAGAGATAATTTAAGAATTATTGGACCAATTAAAAGCATTGTTACAATTAGTCACCACCAATTGTGGTGACATCTTAGATCCAGAGGGAAAAATAGAAATGGAAAGTATACCCCAATCACTTCCTGAAAGAGATCCCAAAATGAAAATGCTCATAATATTGTAGTCAAATTCCAGAGCTCTCAGGTCAAGGAGAAAATATTAAAAGCAGCCAGTTAGAAAAAAAATCAAGCCATGATCAGGGTCATGCAATATTTAGTAGCAACCATGTTAAAAAAATGGAAGGCTTGAAATATGATTTCCCAAAAGACAAAGGACCTAAGATTACAAACAAGAATAGTCTACCTAACAAACCAAGAATAATTGATATTTAATGAAATAAAGGATTTCCAAGCACTCTTGTGGAAACCACCAGAGTTTAATAGAAAATTTAATATTCAAGCAAAAGTTTCAAGAGAAATGTCAAAAGGTAATCATAACTCAATGTACTTAAACTGTTTACATTCCTATATAGAAAGATAATCTGAGGCAGCTAGGTAGCTGCAGTGAATAGAGGACCAGCCCATAAATCAGGAGGACCTGAGTTCAAATTTGGCCTCAGACACTTAATATTTCCTGGCTGTATGACCCTGGGCAAGTCACTTAACCCCAATTGTCTTAGCCAAAAAAAAAAAAAAAAAAAAAAAAAAAAGATAATCCATGGAATTCTTAAGAACTTTTTATTAGAGCAGTTTGAAGTTTGTTTAGACAGATGGGCAATTATATTGAAATGATTTCTAAAAATGAATGTAAGAACGAGAAAAGGATGAACTGATGAAAATGGGGAGGGAGAGGTAGAATGCAAAAATGTTTTTTGTTTTTTTTAAAAGAGAACTTTTATAATGAAGGAAAATTGAGTGACTGGTGAATAATGTTTGAATCTCACTCTCATTGAAATTGGCTCATAAGAAAGAAAATAAATAAGTATTTATTTGGGTATAAACATTTATCTTATCTATCAGGAAGATATTAAGTAAAGGGGATGAGAGATGTGGCTGGGAGAATGACAGATGAGGGGGTACTTGGGGAGGCACTGGTTTGAAGCAAGTATAGACTTTTGAGGTGGGACTAGATCAAGAAAAAGTCAAATATAAACAAAGGAAAATGGGATGAAGGGAAACACAACCAGTGATAATAACTATGAATGTGAGTGAGATGAACTAACTCATAGAATGGACAGAGACAGCAGAATAGATTAGAAACTAGAATTCAACAACATAATGTATACCAAAAATATACTAAGGGCAGAAAGGCACACACAGAATTGAAATGAAGGCCTGGATTTAGAATCTTCAGAGTCCTTGAAGTTGTGCTTTAGATGAAATGAAGAGAGCAGAAGTGGCAATCACAATCTCAGAAAAAAACAAACAAACAAAAATTGACCTAATTGAAAAAGAAATTCAGGGAAATTAGATTTTGTTAAAAGATAACACAGACAATGAAATAACATAAAATAATTTTATAGCAAGTTTCATTGATAAAGGCCTCATTTCTCAAATAAACACAGAACAGAGTCAGATTTATAAAACTAAGAGGCCTTCCCCAATTAACAAGTAGTAAAATGATATAAATAGAAAGGTTTTAGAAGAAATCAAAGCTATCTGTAGTCATATGGAAAAAATGCTCAAAATCAGTATTGAGTGGAGAAAAATAAAACAACTGTGTAGTACCAACTCACACTTCTCAGAAATGACAAATGCTGGAAAGATTAGGGAAAATAGGTACATTAATGAATTGTTGGTGGAGTAATAAATTGGTCCAATCATTCTGGAGAAAAATCTGGAACTACATCCAAAAGATCATAAAACTGTGCATACTCTTTGTTCTAACAATACCATTATTAGGCCTATGCCCCAAAGAGATCAAAGAAAAAAATAAAATGAACTATATTTACAAAAATATTCATAGCAAATATTTTTGTGGTGGCAAAGAATTAGAAATCATGTGCATGTTCTTCAATTAGGGAGTGATTCAACAAATTGTGACATCTGATTATGATAGAATACTGTTATGCTACAAGAAATGTTGAAGTGGTGATTTCTGGAAAAAATATGGCAAGACCTGTATGAACTGATGCAAAGTGAAGTGGGAAGAACCAGAAGATCACTGTGCAATACAAAGATTGATTTAATTTCTATTTGCAGGGAGCTTAGACATGGGATAGATAATATTTCCAGATAAATAAATAAATAAATATAATAAAATATAATAAATATAATTAAATCTACATATAGAAGGATGCATACTTCCTAAAAGTTATTGAAGCTGGAAGTGAATTTTGGGGGAGATAAGGTGAACTATGCTGGTCTTGGACAAAACTGTGAAGTAAAGTAAAATGTGCAAAGCACATTTCCAGGTCTACTAATATCTACTTCTCAGCTGTTTTCTACTAAGTAACCCTTCCTACTCCAAGTGCCCAGTGCTCTTAAGTTCACCTTGTTCCTTTTTATCAAAGAAAAATGAATCTGATAAATTCATTCCAACTAAAGTCTTAGTGACTGATAAGAATTTTATGTTTACTTTTTCATTTAAAGCATTTCATTAGAGGTAGGACACCTGGAAAGGGTGATTTTTAATTCCAAAGAAAGGAATCCCAATTGGTTTAACTACAGTCATTATAGCATCTGGATAACAGATAGTTTTTCTTTTTCTTTCTTTTTTTTTTTTTTAATAAGGTGCCTTTCAAATCATATCCTATGGACATTTGCTTATTCCACTCAAGTATGGCTAAGGTTAGTTGTGGGAGTGAGTGGTATAATATCAGAGACGGTAATTTCTACTGTCCTTCATAGTGGTATAATGGGTATTAGGAGGCGAGAACTCCCAATTGAGATAGGTGATTTTCTTCAAAATATTACTGCCAGTAAAGCTAGTAGTCCAAAGGAGCATAGGGACTGGGAGGCAAGAGTTCTGGGTCCTAGTTAACTTCAGCTGAATGAGAATTGTGTGACTTTTGGTAGGCCACATAACTTCCCTGGCTGTCAGTATCAGGAAGCCAGGAGTTTGTGTTAGGTTGCCTTTTAATTATGAAATGCTCTGATTTTATGACAATATAAAAATGAGCCTCAGCTCATCAATTTGAAAACCTTTTCTGGCTGAGAAGGAAGACCTAGTAGGGTCAAAAGAAATGGAATCTACCTGAGCAGAAGCAGGCTTCTGAATTCTTGTTCCATCTGTCACTGTCCTGGTTCTTCTTAATTTATGTCATTGTCTGAGATTGTTCTCAGTTATCTGACTCCTGAATCAAGGAGAGAGTGCTTGTTTATCTGGAACCTCTGTTCAAGCTCCACACAGGCAGGGAACTGAAGGTCACAGCTGAGCTTCAATTAAGCTGCAGAACTTGGCCATCACTAGAACAGTACCCTCAGCCTCATTGCCTCTCCTTCTCTCCAGAGGAAGCCTTTGGCAAGAAAAGAAGATATTGGGGGAAGGGAGGGGGAGGAAAAATCTGAGGGCAGCACCAGATGCAAGCTGTTGTTTGCAGAGGAAATGTGTTCCTAGGAAGGAAGGAGCCCATTGAGCAGCTGCTCCATGAAGCCAGTGATAAAAAAATAAAAAAATAAAATAAACTTTGCATGTGAAAACAGCATTAGAACAACATCTGCAAAGCACCCAGCAGACCCCCTTGTCCTAATGCAGGGAAAAGACATTTTAACCAGAAGGGAGCCACTTCACATAGGTGGATGCAAGCTGCCAATCCTTTTGCCTAGTCACACCACTCCTACAGTAAGCCAAGAGGAAGAAAGCAACTTGAGAAGGGCAGCTGGTGAAATTGGGAGGGCCTTCAGGCACAGTGCCCATCAGATTATCCAAATGTACCAAGAAAGGAAGGTTCCAGTGGGAGATGGTGAGCAGAACCTTGGAGTCACCATCATTGTGACATTTCCTGTAAAGGCAAACTGAACTCCAGTATCTTGATACTGGGTTTGGAAACAGCTAGCTGTGGAAGATCGGTCATTAGCCCAAGACAGGTGTTTCTTAGAGATGTTCAAGTGTTTCATGATTACTAACAGACATATATAAAAGAACTATCCATTGTTTTATTTCTTTAATTTTTAAACTAAAACTTTAATAATTAAATAATTAAATTTAAATAAATATTTTAAATAAAATGAGTATGGTCAGAAGGGAAGGATTGTTCATAAGACAATGAATTTCTATTATTTGTGCTTCTTGTTCTTTTAAAAAATATTCAACATACATCTTTCATAGCTTCCCTGATTATTTTTACTAAGGCAGTTAACTAGCATTGATTTACTATGTGCCAGTCACAGAACTAAACTTTGAGTGTATAAATATATGTAGAAAGAAAGAGTCCCTGACCTCAAGGAGATTAGATTCTAACAAGAAAAGACAAAACAATAAAAGGAAGTGAAGAGGAAACAGTGGGTGGTACAAGTGTAAGGGTGTGTGAGAGAAAATTCAGAGTGCTGTTTGGAGAAGAATGAGGCACGATTTGCTTGGGTGACCTTCTGAAATGTGGTCTCAGAGGTGTCATTGAATGAGACAGAGACAGAAAGAGAGACAGAGATAGAAAGAAAGAGGCAAAGAGACGAAGAGGAACAGAGAGGGTGGGAGAGGGAGACAGAGATAGAGATAGATACAGAGACAGAGAGACAGACAGGGATGGAGACAAAGAAACAGAGACAAAGAGATACAAAGATAGAGACACACACAGAGAGAAAGCAGGATAGAAACATACAGAGAGGCAAAGAAACAGAGAGAGAGGTAGAGAAAGAGGGGAAGGAGAGGGAGACAGAGACAGAGATGGAGAAATGTAAACAAAAGCAGAAACATTCACAGGAAGGGAGAAAAAAAAGAAAGAAAGAGAAAGAGACAGAGAGAGAGTCAGAGAGACAGAGAGAGACAGAGAGACAGAGAGAGGAGAGAGAGAGAAATGGAATATAATAGCGAAAGTCTGAAGAAATATGGCCTATTTTACTATAGCAAATGATGTGTATACATCACAAAGCAAATCTCCACCTTGACCATTTCCTCAAAATGTATATATCATATTCTATGTCTTAAATCTATCACCTCTTTATTAGGTTTTTAGGGTAGCATACTTCATTACTGATAGTCTGAAACTATGGGGTAATTATTATATTGATCAGAGTTATTCAGTCTTTCAAAAGTATTTTTTACTTTAAAAAAATGTTTTATTGTGTATTCTTATGATTCTGCTCACATACTGAATACAATTCTTCCTAGGTTTCTGAAACTATTCCCTTTATTTTTTAAAGATGGGATTGGGCCACCCCCTCTTATTCTAACTCAGATATCTTATGAGGCAAGAACATCTCATTCAATCACAGGACCTTATACTGTCTGAAAAGTCTTGAAAGCATTTTTATGAAGTGAATGCGTTAGGAAGGATGTCCTAATAGACTGGGAAACTTGCCTGCACCTCTATTGATGGTCAGCCTATCTGATCAATAAAATTAGAAAAGATAGACTCTGTCAGTTTTAAAAATAATCTCTTTTAGTCATATCTGACTCTGTGATCCCATTTGGTATTTTCTTGGAGCTTTCTTGGCAGAAATACTTAAGGAGTTTGCCATTTCTTCTCCAGCTTATTTTACAGATGAAGAAACTGAAGCAAACAAGGTTAAACGACTTAAGGGTCACAGAACTAGAAAGCATCTGAGTTTGAATTTAGACAGTCTTCCTGACAACTGACTTCCTGACTCCAGGCCTAGCCCTCTCTCTCCTGTGCTACCTACCTCCATATATCTAGGAACTGTCAACAAATTATCAATTGAGTTGAAAAGGGAAATTAATAATAGACATTGGAGTTGGTGATTTTCAAGGATGTTTTTGAGGAATAAGATAAGACATAGCTATAATAGAGGATGTAGTTATTCTAGCATGTCATTGGCTCCCTAGCCATATCATAACAGAAACTTCAGACTAGGGAAAGTCCCAAGAAAAGGTTGGCTCTTCCTGCTTGGCTCCTATACCTGTTTCTCTCTAGAGAGACCATAATATCATCTGCTACATGATTACTTAAACCTTTTCATTAAACTAAAATTTGTATCAACCAAAGAAGCCAGGAGTTGACTACATATATATCTCTATCTATCATCTATCTATCTATAGATTTATCACTACTGCTTGCTTCAATTTCCTCATCATGAGCTGCAGAAGGAAATGGAAAACCACTCTAATATCTTTGCCAAGAAAACCCCAAATGGGATCAGCAAAGAATCGAATACAACTGAACCACTTCTACTACAGTTAGTTCTTGCTGACTCTCTAAATTTATCATATATTATTATATATTATTTTATGTCTGTCATATTCGTTTTTAATTTATCTTAGTAAATTGTTTAAGATGTTGGTTTATATCTAATTTCTGCCAGAATGCTTTTCAGTTTTTCCATAAATTTCTGCTGAATAGCGAATAGAATCTTGGTATTGGCAAACATTATGCTATGTATTCTGCTTCTACATATTATGAATGCAATCTGTTCCAGCTATCCATTTCAACATTTTAACAGTATCAAATTTAACTGATGATTACTGCTTTGTAGTAAAGTTTTGTGATCATTTCTTGCTAGGTCTTGTTTATAATATATACACAGAGACTTCTGGACACTATGTGTGTATTTATATGTATATACACACACACACTTCAATATGTATGGAGATATATATATATATATATATATATATATATATATATATATATATCTAGCTAGCTAGCTAGCTGTGTACCTATGTGTGCATGTATCTATGTTTGTATATATATGTGTGTGTATATACATAGGAATATAGACACACCCATATCGTTAAGTGTGTATGTGTGTATACAATATATTTATGAGGGTTTATTTTATAACTTGCAAATTGCTAACTATTATAATTAATTTTTATAGTTAACTCCTTAGGGTTCTTTAAACCACCATGTCATCTACAAAATTTTTTAAAAATGCTTTCTCTTTTTTGATTCTTATTCTCTCAGTTATTTTTCCTTATCTAATTGCTATAATTAGCATTCCTAGTATTATAAACAAAAAAATCACAGTGATAACAGATATACTTGTTTTGCTCTTGATATTTTTGGAATCTATATTTCATATAATGATGGTTCTTGGTTTTAGACAGATAATATTTATCATACTAAAGAAAGTTCTACTTATTCTTATACTTTTTTTGTTTAGTTTAATTTTTAAAAAGAAAAAAGATATTAAATTTTATCAAAGACTTAAAATGTCTATTGATAAAATTACATGACTTTCTTGATAGTATTATTTTCTATATTATAATATTTCTTAATAATGAATCAATCTTTTAGTTCTGGTATAAATCCAACATAATTATTGTGTTTCAATATATGTTTGTAATTTCCTTGCTTACATTTTTATTTAACATTTTAAATTTTGATATTCATTAAATGTTTTGGTCAACAATTTTCTTTCTCTTACTTATCTCTCTTTACTTATCAAGACCATTTTTTATTATAGTAAGAATTTGATTGGATCCATTTTATTCTTGTTTCTGCAAAATATTGTCTATTTGAATGAACTATTGTTTATATATTTTATGATTCTCCCCTCCCAAATCATATAGAAATTCATTTATAATTTCTTCAATTTCTTTTTCTGAGATTCAGTTTTTTAGGATCTTTAATTTTTATTCTCTTAATCTAGATATTTTATATTTTATAAACATTTTCTATTTTATTAAGTTGTCAATTTTTATAATTTGTTTAGAGTCATTATTTAAAGGCATTTGGAGAAATTTCGGGGATAGCTAGGGAGAGTCTCTGCCTTCACTCAACCATCATGGCTCTGCCCTTAAGTTGTCAATTTTTGGCATTATTTGGACAAATAATTTGTAGTGATATAATTTATTTTTCATTTGTTATAAATTTTTATAAATTTCTGATATGGAAAACTTGTTCTTTATTTTTCTTTTTCTTTCTTTATTTGTTTTTTGCTGAGGTAAATGGAGTTAAGTGACTTGCCCAGGGTCACATAGCTAGGAAGTGTTAAGTGTCTGAGATCAAATTTGAACTCAAGTCCTGTTGACTTCAGGGCTGGTGCTCTATCCACTATGCCACCTAGCTGCAAGCTGTACCTTCTTGATTTGGAAAAATCTAATTAGTTAATGGCTTAAGTAATTTATTGGTATTTTTAAAAGTTCCTAGTTTTATTTATTAATTCAATGTTGTTATTTGCTTTCACTTGTGTTAGTATTATCTTTGACTTTTAAAAAACACTTTTTATTTTGAGGCTAGTTTTTTATTATAGCTTTTTAATTGACAAAATATATGCATGGGTAATTTGTCAACATTGACTCTTGTAAAAACTTCTGTTCCAACTTTTCCCCTCCTTCTCTCTACCCCCTCTCCTGGATAGCAGGTAGTTCCATATATATTAAATATGTTAAAGTATACAATATATGTATATGCATTTATACAGTTACCTTGTTGCACAATATAAAAATGGATTTAGAAAGAAGGTAAAAATAACCTGGGAAGAAAAACAAAAATGCAAGCAAACAATAACAGAAAGAGTATAAATGCTATGTTGTGGTCCACACTCATTTCCCAGTGTTCTTTCGTTGGATGTAGCTGGTTCTGTTCATTACTGATCAATTGGAACTGATTTGGATCCTCTCATTGTTGAAGATAGCCACTTCTATCAGAATTGATCATATATCATATATAGTATTGTTGTTGAAGTGTATAATGATCTTCTGGTTCTGCTCATTTCACTTAGCACCAGTTCATGTAAGTCTCTCCAAGCCTCTCTGTGTTCACCCTACTGGTCAATTCTTACAGAACAATAATATTCCATAACATTCATATACCACAATTTACTCAGCCATTATCCAAATGATGAGCATCCATTAAATTTCCAGTTTCTGGCCACTACAAAGAGGGCTGACACAAACATTTTGGCACATATAGGTCCCTTTCCCTTCTTTAAGATCTCTTTGGGATATCAGCCCAGTAGTAACAATGCTGGATCAAAGGGTATGCACAGTTTGATAACTTTTTGAGTATAGCTCCAAATTGCTCTCCAGAATGGTTGGATCTGTTCACAATTCTACCTACCAACAAGGCATCCCCGTTTCCCACATCTTCTTCAACAGTCATCATTATCTTTTCCTGTCATCTTAGCCAATTAGAGAGGTGTGTAGTGATTCCCCAGAATTGTCTTAATTTGCATTTCTCTGATTAATAATGATTTGGAACACCTTTTCATATGAGCAGAAATAGTTTCAATTTCATCATCTAAAATTGTTTATATCCTTTGACCAGTTGTCAATTGGAAAATGGTTTGATTTTTTATAAATTAGAGTCATTTCTCTATATGTTTTGGAAATGAGGCCTTTATCAGAATCTTTAACTGTAAAAATGTTTTCCTAGTTTATTTTGATGCCTGTTTTTTTAATCTATTTTATTTTTAATTAAATGCCCAAGTAATTAAATTGTTCTTTCTTTTATTTTTGAAAATGTTTAACAATATAAACTTCTCAAGGACTGCTTTAACTCCATGATACAAATTTTTTTTTGCTTTGTTGTCTCATTATTTTTTGATGACATTGTTTCTATAATTTGTTCTTTGACCCATCAATTTTTTAGAACTGCAATTTAATATCCTAAAATTATATTAATTTAATTAATTTTGACCCCCCCTTTAATAGAATTTTTACTTAATAATCATCATCAAACAATGTGTAGAGTATTTCCAATATATAGCCACAATTCTTTCTAGGAAAATAAAGAAGACAAATTATTATCCTCTTTTATAGCTGGGAAAACAAAACAAAACAAAACAAAACAAAACAAAACAAAAACTTCTGCCATATCTACAATCTTCAGGAATAATCAGATTTTGTGTGTGTATGTGTGTGTGTGTGTGTGTGTGTGTGTGTGTGTGTGTATGTGAGGGGGACTACATTAACTAGTCAAAAACAAAATCCAGTGTAAATAATAAATCATGTTTTATAGACCTGTTATAGACTTTAGTATTCATGTATTACAATGCTCTCATTTTTCCCTTAAGGAAATTGAGTCTCAGAATATTTAAGTGACTTGTTCAGGGTCATAAATGTAGTAAGCAGTAAAGCATGGATTTGAGATTTTCATTTTTAAATGGATAACCCATTGCCATTGATCACCAACATATCCTAGGCCAAGCCCCATTTGGTTATTGTTTGGGTCCTGATTGACTCATTGAATATAAATAGCAATCCGTTCTGCTTTGGCCAGAAATTCCCTTCCAGATTTATTTATTTAGATTTTTTTGGACTAGGTCAAAGAGAAGATTCTTTGCCTCAATTGCTACTTAGTTGTAATCACTGAGTGGGTATGGTCTCAGTCAAATTGAGACCTGTTGAAGATCTTAACTTAAATAGGCCAAGGTCTCCCATTTCATCCAGGGCCATATCCAGTCATCTTGATCTATATTTGGCTACTGGATTCAGATAGCTCTGGAGAAAAACATGTGGCAGGTGACCTTGAACAGCTCTCCCTCACTAAAATTCAATTCACTTGCATGTTACAGCTTTACCTCCCTGATGTCACTGTCTTATTCCAGAACAAAGGACAGACAACAATTAATAGGGAGAAACCAAGTGATTTCCTAATGCTCATTTCTTAGTAGAAAAGTCTTCCTCATTTTCAATATACTTTGGTGCTTAGGAGCTAACTGGAGACAAGAGAAGAAGCAAAGTTTTCTATTCTGAAAAATGCACAAGAAGTTATTTCCCATACTTCTTCCCCATCAAATAAAGTGTTCAGGTATAAGATGAATGACTACATTTCAGGAATACCATAGTGCAGATTTATTTGCTTGATAGGGCTTAGAATTGATGGTCTCTAGTATCACCTCCAGTTCAAATAGTCCATTAGCTTATTTTAGACTTTTGCATGAAACATAATCAATTATATCTGATTCAAGGACAAGAGTAGTGGGATTTGGTTGGTAAGATTTATTCACTCAACAGATTTTAATTAAGCATTTATAGTACTTAAAATATTTGTATTTAGAAATATCAATAGTTGTTCCATAAGTAATGGGACTGAAAGATGAATTATGAGAAATGTTGAATACAGGTCATACCATGAAAATGAATAGTATCAATACAACACAGACATATATATTTGTCAGGATCTTCTTATCTTGGTTGGTCTTTCTCAAATACACTGCTAACTTAAGATTAGTTCAAGAAAAATTCCTCCTATGTAGTTGGCCCCTGAAATATTTTTTCCCTTTTCCTTGAGTAACCTACACTGAAGTACTTCTCTAATATCTTACCATGGTACAGAGGTTATTGTGGTATTTTGAAGGTCATGTAGGTAGAAAGTAAACTATAACATATTCTAGAAAGCTAGAAAATTTAGGAGTAGACAACTAAAGATTTGGCTTTATAACTTTTCTGATGGTTAGCTTAACTTTTTTTCTCCTACTTATTCACTCAATAAGATTTTATTAATGGGCTACTCTGTGTTAAATAGTGTTAGATTTGGGGGATACAAAACAAAAACCAAATAGTCCCGGCTCTCAAGCAGATTATATTCAGGGAAACAACAGATGCATAGTTATCAAATATATAATATAACTTCAGGGCGGCTGAGGCACTAGCAACTGAGGGGATTAGATTATTATATTAGGGGTGGTATAAGCTGAATTTTGAGGGGAGATAGAAATAATAATAAAGATGAATTTAGAGAGATTCAATTTCCTCAATCACAGCAATTTCTTAGAGTACTAAGGTTTTCAAGGAAGTAGTTATGACTTTCATGTCAATGAAGGAAGGGCCCACATAGATGAGATCACAAATCCTTAAAGTCTTCTAAGTAGACATAGATTACATGTTTAGAATTCTCTTTGGTCTGACTTAGAGGTGGGATGGCAGTTTCCTTTTCCCTTTCTTCATCACCCCAGAACATGCTTCCCAAAGAATTGGATTTTCATCATATGTTAAATCAGGTTAGGTTAACTTAAATAATCATGAATTGCTGGCATGAATGCTGCATTTGGCATTTTAGGACTTGGATACTTTTTAATTTATGTAATTATGGGTAACAAGTCTCTATATCTTAGTTTCTTTATAAAACGAGGGGATCTGGCTGGATCTAGATGACACCTAATGTCATTTCCTTTTTATAAAATCTGAGCTTGACCTAATAATCTTCCAAGTAAAACAGAAATAAAATGAAATTTGGAATGTAAAAAATGCCTATTTCTTCTTTACATACAATTACTTCTGGTTGTTTATGATTATTTATTTCTACTATTTACCATTTACCAGGGAATCTTTTATTCCCCAAAGCCCAAGTTGTGTCTAAGTTTTTTAGTATATGTTTAACTGATGTGTAATCTAAATCTAATCTCTCCCTCACCAAACCTTACCTCCATTAGAAAGCACCATGCTATAAAGACCATTTTTTAATGCTAGAAGAAGCATAACATGCTTCCCTGTAGGATAGTAGAGTAACCTATGTCTAAGTCTTATAAGAATCAAAAGGAAAAAATAATCAGATTTAATGTGTAGTCTACAGTATTTATTATCCCAGTGAATTGTCAGTGTAAAAAAGAATTTCTATGAAGGCTGAAGAACCTAAATGTTCTGTGCATTTTGTTGGAACTGATAACATTATTTGGATTGTAATCCTCCCACACTGTGACGTCAATTCTTTCTGAAATGACTAACTTTTGCCCTTTTGTGAGCCTTTTTTCAGCTGGATGTCACAAGATACTTCCAAATCACAGATTCACCTAAGCCCTAGGTGAGATAGGAATGGATGCCCTTCTTCATTTAACAGATATAGTAGGATGATGGTAAACTGCCTTAGACTAGAGCTAAGTATATCTTATCTCTCCTATTAGATTGTAAATTCCCTGAGAGCCCAGGCTATGTCCTTGATCTTTGTAACTACCTCACTTTGTCACCTATTCCCTAAAATAGTTCTTTGAGCATAGTAGGTATTCAGCAAATTTTTGACAAAGGAATTTGAGCTCATATCAGGCACTTAAGTAGCTGAATATCCTAGGAAGTTACTCACACACTCTAATCCTGGGTTTTTCATCTGAAGAGTAGGGAAAATAATACATGTGCCACTTATCTCATAGATCAAAAATATGTAAAACTTTATAAATTTCACTTCTCATTATCATTATTTGTACAAGTGAGTAACTAGTCACAATAAAGTTGGATTTTTTGTAAATGGATTCATCTCCTACCTTTAGTTTTTTCTTTGCATGGATGGAAGCCTTCCTCACTTCTGACTGAGGAATCCACTCTGATCTAAGGCCCCTTCCCATGAGAAAATTTGCATAATTCTTTTACTTGTTATTATTTTTTGCATATACCTTATATTTAATATACCTTTCTACATGTCGATTTCCTACCAGAGAGTGTAAATCCTTAGGCACTAGGCCAGTTTTGTCTTTGTACCTTCAGCAACCAGCCTAGTGCATGGTACATAGTGGATCCTTCATAAATGCTTGTTGGATTGGATTGAATAATTGAGTACATTAAATAATGTAGTGAAGTAGTCTCAACAGTTTCAGGTCTTCCCTGGGGGGTCAATTCAAGTTAAATCTTTATAAAGCACCTGAATTTGCTTGTCCACCTTGGGCAAGCCAAACTGATGTTATTACTTCCTAATCTATAAAAAAGTATATTAATTATTTGCCAAACTTCTGGTCTGGTATGTGATTAGGATGTGGTGAAGATCAATTAGATTAACTCTGAAAGTCTTGTCTCTTTCAAAAGGTGATAGGCAAGTACAAGAAACTTCTTAGGTTTATGATTTAATTTTTTTTTTCTTTTTTGTTACAGTTACAAAACTCTCCTGTTCTGGATGCTACTTGTCAATGTTTACTGAGAAAGCAGATAGAAAAAAAAAATGTGTTGTCTGTAGAAAATGTTTTACTATTTCACTGTCCCTTCACAAATGCCTTGTGCTGACAGTCTAGGCCAAGTTTTGAGGATGCAGTGTTCTTGCTTGTTTGCATCTCTTCTCAAAAGAACATGAGATAATATCAGTTTGACATCAACACAGCAGTTTTATATGTTTTGAAGGGGTAGGGGAAGGAGATAGGAGATGGGCCCTACTTTGGCAACCCCTAACCAAAATCATTGGCTTTGCCCTGGAGACAAAAGGATAAGAATAGAGGCAGAGAGAACTTAGATGATTTGTATTGGTAACTATGGAGCTTGGATGTACAAGACATTAGGGATTTGATGGAATTCTGATAAAAAACAACCAGGTAGCAAAGGAAGTTTTAATGTGGTTCTCATTTATCCTAACTCAAGTCATGTTTACATAGGGCTCCCCACTGTTAAGGCAGTTCAGCTGCGATTTTCCATATAAAACTGGCAGGGGACACCTGTATTTTATTTGCTGAGCGTAGAAAGGGTCCATATGAGACCTCGGATTAGATTTCTGAATAAGAAAGCCCCTCAAATGACCACACCCCATACTAAGTAATAGGGTAAAAGAGGCTATTTCATGTTTTCCCAAAAGAAAGAAAGAAAAAGAAATGGAACATTTTCATTTGGAATACCTATAGGTCACTTTTCTGGTTTGGGAGAAAGATAACACTATGGTGGGAGGAGGAGGATATTGACTTTTCATAATCATGCACCATTCCTATTCCAGGGTCAGAAAGTTGTTAGCCCCAACCCATGAAGATAATATATGTAAAGTAGATGGGGGGAGTTATAACTGCATGCCTAAATGGAAGGACGGGAGGTGGGATTGTGCATGTGGGAGTGGGAGGGGTGTGTGCATGTGTGTATTAGGGGGAAAGATTGGGGAGGGGTGGTAGTGACCCAAAGGGTAAATTGAAGGCAGGTGGAAATGAAATTGACAAGCCCCACCATGCTGGCCCGGAAAGTCGAGAGCTGGGCCCATGTGTTCATCGGTACCTGGTTATGACTGCAACGGACCTGATGGCAAATATGAAATATCAAAGCGCTTGTCAGCACTCCTGAATGGGACAAAGAAAAGGCGCATTAATGATTAACTCGGCTAAAAGCTCCGGCTTTTGTATTCCCATGGTGCTCCGACTATCTGGCTGCCATGTGACAGCTCAGGCCATTTTCTAGCAGATTGGGGAAAGCTAGTGAGCAAACACAGGTGCTTCAGAGTCAGCAGCGCTGTCAGGGACAACCACAAACAGCACCAGCTATGCTTGGCGAAATTAGCTGCTCTGTTTGCCTCCATTTTTGCTTCCTGGAGATCTTACTTTCTACATCCACTGTCTTTTTCTGCTGTCGGTTTTCAACTATTCAGGAGGTGCTTAAAAAAATTAAAAAAAAAACAACAACAACAAAAAACAAAAACAAAAACCCTTCCACACATACACACAAAAAAAGAGTTGTACAGACAGATGGTTGTTTGAATCCAGAGCAGCAATTGCTGGCCAAATGTAAAGAGCAAATCAACTAATTAAAATTGCTTAGGTCTTTAGCAACAAAATAAAATGAGTTACTCTCTCCCAGTGTCTTTTTTTTTTTTTTTTCCCTTTGAAAAGTGAGCCTAACACACCAGCAGACTGCACATTTGGGGTCTGAATATTTTATGAATGGGACTGAGAGTGTATCAATTTTGAAAAATGCTAATAAGATTATAGGTTGAAGAGAAGAAAAATGTTTTTTATGGGGAGCCAAAATTCCTGGGTGTAAATTATGTCTGCTCCTTTATTCCCTGTGTCTTCTCAAGCAAGTCAATTCTCTTGGCCTCAGTTTCCTTATCTGTAAATTGGGAAGGGGAGAGAATGGAGTTTGAGCAGAATGATCTGTAGGACCCTTCTAAATCTTAAATCTATGCCTCTATGATCCAATGATTCTCTTTCTGTATTCCTACTGTTTTCCTGGCAGCATGAGTAAATTGGTAGGGTCCTTTGCAGGAGCCTGACCTCTCTAGGAAGCTAGTTCAGAGTCAAGGTCCCTCTAGTGGTATTATTAGTTTAAATTTATTCCTTTCCAAGCCCAAATCAGACAGACTTTCTTTCCCTGTTCAAATATTTATATATGTGTATTATTGTACTGTGCTTAAACTGTTCACAATCACACCAAGGGCAATAAAGTGGAGACTATCAGCACCAGATGATAAAGGTGCTTTGAGTAAACATGAGAAATGAACAGAAAATGAAATAAAGTTATAAAAGGAGGACAGCATGAATGTCTACAAATAGTCAGTATATCAGTCTGTAGATATTCAGGCAATTAGCTACAATAGGAAAGAAATTTTATCCAAACAATATCATGCAATGATTATTGATGTTTGATATTTAAATATGACATTCTACTGGATCCTTCATTTAAAAAAAAAGAAAAGAAAAGAAAAAAAGCTAACCTCAACGTAGAGCCTTCTTGGATGAGGTTCTCGGTTGCTGAATGCCAGCCAGCCCAAGCACAGCTGTGCTATGTTGTGTTACTGTCTTTTCCCAGTTGATGCAGACTGAAGTAGGAAAAGCTCCAGCATCATTTGACACCAAATGGGATACAGGCTACTTCCATCTATTATGGTTGTTTGTTTGAGATTTATGTATCTGCCTATCTCAGGTTCTGCAACTTTCCAGTGGGTAGATGGAGACAGTTTTTATTACTGGTTTGAAAGGTTAGTCTCTATGGAGACCCTGATTTCATCCCATGTTTACATATCATTCATATTGATGCTCTAACGCATCTCTGTGTCCAAAGAAAAATCTCATCTCCCAAAGAACAGCCAACTTCAGACTGGCTGTAGAGAATGAACTAAAATCAACTGGGCTGGTTGAATTCTGTGATTCTTGTTTCAAATTCATGGAGAGGGTGGCCTCCCTGTTGCCCAGAAGGCTTCAAAGATGATGATCAAATTCACAAATCTCCCATAGCCAAAGCAGATATGAGAAGAGATTAATGAGGAGAGCCAATCTGAAAACCTGAGATATGGAAACTATCTTCCATGGACAAGTGAACTGGAAACTGATCAATAGTGCTTTCCATTTATCTCTGGGTTTTTTGGTAAGGGAAAAAAAAAACAGTGTATATGGTCTTATTCGATTTACAAAATGCTGAGGAAATTATATTTACAAATAAAGTTGCTGGAAGGACTCTGTGTTAAAGGATGATTGGACACAGAATGGGAAAGCAAGATATTTAGGGAATATTCAGAAAGTTACTCTTTGATGTACCATATTCATTGGCAAAAGTTAATGTTTATCTTGAAAAGCTGAACTTTAAATTGTTCATAGCAGGTAGGTGGCAAAATAGATAGCGTGCTGGCCTGGAATCAGGAAGATTTGAGGGAAATTCTGGCCTCAGACATTTCCTGGGAAAGTTACCTAATTTGTCCCAGTTTTCCCAACTGTAAAATGGGAACAATAACAGCATCGACAACCCAGGGTTGCTATGAGAATTAAATGTGATAATATTTGTAAAAATCACTTAGCATAACACCTAGCTCATAGTAGGCATTTTATAAATGCTTTTTCCCCCCTCTTCTCTCCCTTTCCTTTGCGACTAGTCCTAAGGGACTAGTATTTTAAAACTATTACTCTTAAGCCTAGAAAGATAGTGCTGTAATGGATACCAAGTCATCATTCTTGGAGTTGGTAAGACTGAAGTTCAGTTCAAGTCTTAACTCTGACACATACTGTCTGGGTGACCCTGGACAAGTCACAATTTCTTAATGCTTACTAGCACTATACAGCCCATAAGGGTACAGGCTGCAGAATTAATGTACTGGTAGACGAAGTCCCCTTATTGGCAACTCACTATGAAAACATGAATTTAGCACAAACTTCAAGTTGTAAGAGGCATATTAAGGGATAGGTTTGCCTAGGCCCTAATGCACAGTCAAAAAGAGAGAGAGAGAGAGAGCCTGTCTTTCTAAGACCATAAGGTGATACTCCAATCTGATAGTTGGAAAGAGTTTCTCACACTTATAAAACCATTTATCTGGGGAGGGGGGAGTTAAGCCAAGTATAGTGGCTTAAACCTATGATTCAACATCCTGAGGGGTTGGACAGAGGGAGTTCAGGCAGAATATATCTCTTAAGCTTAGGAGTTCTGAGCTGAGTGTCCTAAAGCACTCAATCCATACTAAATCTGATGTCATTATCGTAGCCCTCCTGGGATAAGGAGCCAACAAATGATCTAAGGAGGGATAAATTAGTCCAGGTGGAAGGTGGAATAAGCCCATGCTCCTGAATCCATCAGTAGTTCCCTTCCTTATAGTCTGGGGAAAGATAAGGAGATCCAGACTTTAAATAAAAGTTAAGGCAAGTTGAATTCTATTTGGGGGGAGGGTAGAAAAGTATTTATGGTAATAAATGGGTTTTAATGACATTTTCTTTAGGTAAACCCTGCAGGTTCAGTTAAAATGGAATTCATCTTGAGGTCAGAAATGAGAGAACTGTCAAAAGATTAGAATGCACAGGAAGAGGTCTCAGTTCAGCAGCAGCAGGCACTGACAAATGCTGACAAGAACCCAGCATCAAGATCAGGATGAACTAAGATCAAGGGAAATTGCTGTGGATGAGGAGAGAGCAGACAAAGAGGAAAAATTTCACATACGAAAAAATTAAAATCTGTGTATTTAGTAAGATTATGCCTGGAACCATAAGTGCCAATTTATTTTTTCTCTATTGAGCTACAGCCAATTCTTTCCTCTGTACAATGATGGATAAATATCATTAAAATAGTCCGAGATGGAAGCCACTGATGCCCTTGCATTAGCTGAAATGAGATCATGTGCACAAGAGGGAAGGGACAAAATGGGAGAGATTTGGATGTAAATCACTCAAATGAGACAGATTAAGAACACCTGTATAAAGGCAAATGGGACCAAGCAAGTGAAGTACTAGAGAAAGAATGGTTTAGCTGAAGTCAGACAAATTGTGATCCTTATTGAAGAGCAGCTTCAGTACTATAAAAATTTACCTACCTATAATTGCTGGGAGAGTTAACCTAAAAGGAAAATCTCCAACTGAGGCTGTGTATCAGATATGACCAAAATGTAAGATGCTGTGTTTAAAGAAGAAAAAAAAAAAGATTTTGCCCATTCAATGAGCAGTGTTATTCAAAATTACTGCCTTACAATGCTACACATT
Source organism: Sminthopsis crassicaudata (assembly GCF_048593235.1). Lineage (NCBI taxonomy): Eukaryota > Metazoa > Chordata > Mammalia > Dasyuromorphia > Dasyuridae > Sminthopsis > Sminthopsis crassicaudata. The sequence continues at coordinate 155,676,339 of NC_133618.1, forward strand.
CATGTCAATGGTAGTCCAGAATCAGATGATGTCTAAGTTTCTCTCTAATTCTAAATCTATTATTCTATGAAGTCTTTTTTTGAGAAATAGTCCTTAGGCTTAAATGGGCCGAACCAGAATGACCATTCACATTTCTATAACATGGCAAGTTTTATAATTAAGCTTTCTTAATGATAACCCTGTCTATCTCCTTGTTTCATAATCACTTACCTAGTTTTTTATAAAACCATTTATTAGCTAGCTTGATAACCTACATGATTCACAGATTTAGCTCTGAATAAATTTTGACTATTTTCAAAATTCATATTAGATTCTCTGAGTACAAAGATTTGCTATTATTGAGGATAATTTTAACTCTATGGGATGTAAAACTGGAAAGGTTCTGTTTGAGTCCAAACTTCTATTTTCACAGATGAAGAAATTTAGGAGATTAAAAGAAACCAAATGACTTATGCAGAGCCAAAGTTTCATAAGCAGTAGAGCTGAGATTTGAAGCCAGATTCTTATAACTCTAGTTGCAAAGGTTCTGAAGATAGCTCCTCATGAGGAGTTTCAAAATAATATTTAGTACTTTTCCCAAAGGGTCCCTTTGAAGAAGACAAAAGTCATCCCAATGTCTGTTTTTGTATTTTCCTTGGAGGAAGTGAAATCCAATCATCAACTTCATTGTATGGACTTCAAGACATCCCATGAGTTTGAATCTTTGACACTTGTCAAGTCACTTAAGTTCATTCCATCTCAGTTTTCTCATCTGTAAAAAGGGGATAATGACAACACCTACCTCATGTATACTATGATGCTACTTTTTTTTCTTTTTAAAACTTTTTTATTTTCAAAACATATGCACAAATAATTTTTCAACATTGATCCTTGCATAGATCTTGTGTTTCAGATTTTCCCCTCTTTCCCCCCATTTCTTCCCCAGATGGCAAGCAATCCAATATGTTATACATGTTAAAATATATGTTAAATCCAATATTTATACAATTGCTACACAAGAAAAATCAGATCAAAAAGGAAATAAAATGAATAAGAACACAAAATGCAAGTGAACAACAACAAAAAGAATGAGAATGTTATGTTGTGATCCATACTCAATTCCCACAGTCTTCTCTCTGGGCGCAGATGGCTCTTTTCATCACAAGATCATTGGAACTGGCCTTAATCATCTCTTTGTTGGAAAGTCATATTCGTCAGAATTGATCGTCCTGTAATACTGTTGTTGCCAGGTATAATGATCTCCTGGTTCTGCTCATTTCACTTAGCATCAGTTCATGTATTTCTCTCCAGGCCTGTCTAAAATCATCCTTCTGATCATTTCTTATGGAACAATAATTTTCTATTTCATTCATATACCATAACTTATTCAACCATTCTCCAAGTGATGGAGTTTCATCGTTCAGTTTCCAGTTTCTTGCCACTATGAAAAGGGCTGCCACAAACTGATGCCACTTTCTTAGGAAACTTTTCCTCATGCCCTGCTGCCATTATCAATGCTTCTTCCTCAAATTACATTCTGTTTGCTTACATATTTATTGTTGTATCCCAATGTAGTAACTGATCACTTTTTTTTGTTTTTTTTCCTACACTTTTTGTCTTTGTTATTAGTAGACAATTTATAAATACATACTTTGTGAATGTATTTAGTTGACTTACATCCAATTTATTATTTTCAAAAAGATGAGAAAATATGTCAAGTATTTTATGGACATTTAAATTGTGTTTAAAGAAGAAAGATATATGTTATCTGGAAAATTTATCGCTGATTCTTTAAGGATTCTGGTTAACAGAGGTTTTCTTGTGTTTTGAAAATAATAGATGAATAACTTATTAGTAGGTATTTTAATCCTTGTTAAACAATACTAATGAGATGTCATAAAATAAGGGCAAAGATAGAATCCAACTTTTCCTGACTCTAGTTTCAACACTCTGTGCACTCAGTCACACTATCTGAGCATATTCAGTGCTGGTTCTAGAATCAGAAAGACTTGTATTCAAATTCTACTTCTAATAGTTAATAGCAAAACTTTCTGAAATATTTAAGTTATGGATAGGTTGCAGGATAAAGGAAGTTATCACATCAGCATTAATTCAACATTAAGTAAACTAATTCAAAATTAATAAAAAAAATACAAGGTTTTCTATATAGATAGTTAAAAAAACAAATATTTCATTCATGCATGAATAACCTGGTTTGTTTATGTGTAAATGGGAAAATCCTATTTACTTCAATAATTCTAGCACCTGGAACAGTACCTGACCAAGAAAATTCACAAACCTTTGTTGAATTTGTTAAATGGAATCATCCATGGCAGGTGTACACTATTTTCACAATACTAAAAATCAGAATTGCATTTTATTCCATGAATGAATGACATTTAAAGTACAAAGCATTATGCTAGTTGTTGGGAATTCAGACTTACTGAGGGACTAAAGTTGGTGGTTCTGGTGGTTCAGTAAATAGAGTACTGTGTATGGAGTCAGAAAAATGAGTTCAAATACAGCCTTAGATACTCACTAGCTTTGTGAGTCTGGGCAAATTATTTAACCTGTCTGCTTTAATTTCCTCACCTGTAGAATGGGAACAACAGTAATAAAATCTACTTCCCAAGATTGTTGTGATGATAAATTGGGCTATTTGTAAAATGTTATGAAATTTTTAAAGTAGTATGTAAATGTTAGTTATTACTATTGTTATTATTATTAATTATTTCAAAAGGCAGACACTGTTTTAACTTCAAAGAATTTATATTCTTCTGGGGTAATACAGCATATGCACAAATAAGTAGTTACAAGGTAATTCTAGGAGGAAAAGAACATGCAATTGTGAGGTGGGAAACAGCACTCAACAAAGGCCTAATATAATAGGAAATAGAAGCCAAACCCTATTATCAATAAGCTAGACGCTTGAACAGGTGGAGCCGTAGACAGGGTGCATTCCATATACAGGGGACTACATGTAGTAAGGCAAGAGATGCAAGTCATGTGCAGAAAACATCTGGCAGGTCAATTTGACTCCAGTGGACTATGGTAAGTAGAGTAATATGAAATGACTATAAAGATAATTGGGCTTTAGATTGTTAAGGACCTTAAATGACAGGTTAAGGATTTCATAATTTATCCTAGGAAACAGGGAGCTACTGGAAATCTTTGAGTAAAGGACTGCCAGAGCCAGATCTCTGTGTTAGAAATGTCTGAAATAATTCTCAAAGAAAAAAAAAAGAATTGGAAAAAGAGATGGAGGACGAATACATATTTTTGAAGCATATTTATATTGGAATATGCCTACTACAAATAGCAAATTAAACCAATAATATTTATTTTCTCTGTTTGGGATGTTGTCTGCCTGCACGCGTGTGTGTGTGTGTGTGTGTGTGTGTGTGTATGTATGTATGTTTCCAGTGATGAAAACATTTGCTTATGGATAATTTTGTTATGTCCATCAACATAATACCAACAGGCAAAAACTCTCAACTCTTTTTGGCATTTTTCCCCAGGGCATTCTCCAGAGAGTTTTCCAATGTACTTTGCAGTGGCCCTTACCTTGTTGCTATTACATAGTAAGAAAGACAAAATATGTCCCTGAGTCATTAAAAGCTCTGTCTATCTCTGCATACCATTAGTTTCTTACTGGGCAGTAGAGAGTACCCCTATCTCTTTTCAGTGTATGGTGATAGTTGGGGGCTCCCTCCCTTCCACCTCCACCAAATATTGAGGCCCCCAGAGGTCAGATTGCTAGCTTTGTGAAAGTGTAAGAAGGGAAGCGATATGCTGTTAATCGATATACCCAGTGATAAATGTTTATCTTGGACTGAGAGCAAATAAAGGTGGGTTAGAAAGTCCTTTATTGCCCAGAGCATGGTCTGATATGTGATCAGCAGCTGGAGTCTTTTCTAGGTCATGTGGAATAAAAGTTTAACAACCATTTTTTTTCCTGAGTGCTGATGACATGTTAGAAAAGGCTTGCCAGGGACAATATTTATTTACTTTCTACTTTTCTTAGAAATGTAGTCTTTTCAAAGGCCTAAGGCCAAAGTAGGAAAATCCCTTTCTTTGTGTTAAAGTTAGCATGTGCACACACACACACCTATACATACACAAACATGCACACATATACACATGCTTGTGAGATTTTGTATATATCTATATATATCTGTATAGGTATAGTGCTTAATACTGACTGATATCCAATAACATTAAAGGCACTTTAGGCATAAAAAGAAATGTTTGTGCCCTGGGAAAATGGCACAAAAGGTATCTTAAGTTTTTGACATAGTAGATACCACCTCATTTGGAAGATACAGAGATTTTAGGACAGGAGGGGAGGGAGAATATTCCTATAACAGCAAAACAAGGATCAATGCTATCAGTGCCCTCTAGAGTCATCAGGCTGGGGCAAAACCATAGATGTTCTTAAGTTAATTAGGGATCTGAAATGATCACTTGGATTCTTACTCTCTTATTTCTTATTGAGCATTAATATTAATATTCTTAACACAAAAGTAAAATTGGATTGAAAAGCCATTATTACTCAAAAATTAACTAGTGAATAGATAGTGAAATTGAGAGCATGCTTAATAAACCTCAGTCTTCATCAAGCATCCTAGGAAAGGAACATTATAATGCTTGTACTGCCACCTTCATTGTCTTGTCATGAGGAAAGAGTTGCCAACGTTAAAAATCTATAGAGATGTGAGGTACTATGACCTAGGAAAGGAGAGTCTTTCTGCCTCCTCAGTGGAATGTTATATAAGAGCAAGGGACAAGGTCAAAACTCAAATCATGTGGCCTACATGTTGAGGAAAGATTGAGCAGGCACATAGGAATGTGCCATATATTTTATGCCTTGAGAATTTATTTATATTTTAGAATTTATTTATTTATATATTTATTTATTTATATTTATTTATATTTATATTTATATTTTAGGGACAATATTTATTAGACATTCAATCAAAATTCATCTGACAAAATAAAGACTAAAACTTAACTTTTAATTTAAAAAAAGTGCAATTTAAAAATATATTAAAAATGAAACAAATTTTATAAGGGTAGCATTTGCCCTGGGACAACAAACATACCATATTACATGGCTATGGTCAGATACAAGATGACAAAATCCTAGAGAGTATGAAGCAACCACAACCATAATCTATTTCTCAAGTTAGCAGGAACCTTACATCAGAATCATTAAAAAGTCCGACAGACAAATCATTTACCCCAGGATCAGTTCAAGAATCTTGGCCCTGTGATTGGTAACTCACAGGGCTCATTTGGGATGTATAAGATAGTTGGAAATCCTGGTAAGTTTTAAAAATCTATGTAGTAAGGGACAGCTAGATAGTTCAGAGTATACCACTCTAGATATAGTCAGGAGGACCTGAACTCAAATCCCACCTGAGACATTTGACAATTACTAGCTGTATGACTTTGGGCAACTCATGTAACTCTAATTGTTTCCTTCCACCAAAATCTAAAAATCTATGCAGTGAATAGCCCATTTATGAATAAAATAGTCCACATATGAATAAAATAGCCCACAGATGAAACACTATACTGACTGTTCAATTCATGGCATCTCTCACATGAATTATTGGGCTATGTCAAGGATCTATTTCATAATTTAGGAGGCAATCTTAGTGATTTGGTAGAGACAAAGAATCTCAGAGGTTATATGACATTGTCAAACAGTAAATAAAGGTCAGAGGCCAGATCTTTTCAGTTCTAAGTCCAGCAGTCTATCCACTGTCAAAGTGCTTATTTGATGTAATATTTTTCCCTTAAGAATAAGATATCTAAGTGCTTTTATTCATGTTTTTAATTGAATAGCCACACATCTACTAATAAACATGTACCTACTGTGCACCAGACATGATCCTGAGCTTATTAATGGTGATAATATAAGAAGAGGTCAATACTTCATAGAGTTTTCAGTTGGCTGGATTATTTTCTTAAAAGAATAGGTATAATGAAAAAAATAATGCAAAATGAGGGGCTTAGCTAGGTGGGGACAGGCAGTAGAGTGTTGTGTCTGAGGAACAAATACTCAAAATTTTGATCAGTTTTGCAAGAAGCATGAGGTTCCTTGAGTTGTCCAATAGTCAAGTTCTTCTTCTAAGAATGTTTAAGTTGAGGAAGGGAAAGAGAATAGTACTCCATATGTGCCAGGCATTGTACTAATTGCTTTACAACTACTATGCTCACAATATAATATTTTCATGTCCCTGCATTGTATAGACAACATAAGTGATACAGTTAGAGCAACAGGCCTGGAGTCAGAAAAAAACAGAATTCAAATGTGTCCTCATGATTCTGAACAAGTCATTTCATTCCCATTTATCTCAACTCCTCATCTATAAAATGAGGACATAATGGAGTTAGAAATGGCTAACCATTTTAGGATGTTTGATATTAGGGGTCAAGTAGAGTCTGACATTACTAAATGACTGAATAATAGCAACAATATGTTAAATATCTGAACACATACTCATATGATACTTATAGATTTGTATATAAATATATTTATGAATATTTCTATACTTCTTATGGATCTCTATTCCTATATATATATATATATATATATACATATATATATATATATATATATGCATTTCCTTATCTGTGTGCATATTGTTTCTTACACTAGAATATAAATTTAGGACACAGACTGATTTCATTTTTGTCTTTATATTGCAGTTTCTAGTAGCCAATAGATATTTAATAAATTCTTATTGAATTAAATTGAGATGGAATGCAATATTATCAAAACTTTCCCATAATTCTTCAAAAGGATTACTGTGTACCAAATGGAAAGAATATAGTGTAGAGGAAAGGCTCTGGAAAACACAGGTCAGGAGGCCTGAGTTCTATCTTTCTCTCTCTTGCTTGCTTCACTTTTCTGGACCCTAGTTTCTTTATAAAATGAAGAAAATAAACAATCTCCAGGCCATTTCTAGTTTTGATTTCTATGCCTTTTTTTTCAAGGAGGGAATCTAAAGCTCTGAGTTAGATCAGACCAAAGTTCCAATTTTCAGGTAAAGAAGTTAAGCTCAGAAGAAGTCCATTGACTTGTACACAAGTTTATGAAACAAATTCGTGGCAGGAGCAGTGATGCACACATATTCCTGTGCCCTAGTCTTATAAGTAGTTGGTATTGGGAAAAGATGATGGAAAATTGAAAAATTGATATCAACACACAGAATTGCAATTACTCACCATGGAAGCTGACCCTGCTTCTGAACACAAGGCTATCACAAGTTGATTTCACATGTTTCAAAAGGAGTTAATATGTGGACACAACAAGGCTTGACTGGGATTTGGCACTTATCCCAGAATAAGTAACCTAATGGTGAAAATCACTAAGAAAAATCCCTTTGCCTAAAATTGAAATGGAACCTGGATGTCTTCCTTAAAAAAAAGCTGAATAACAATTATTTAGAAATTAAACATATTTTAAAATCTGAAGTGGATATTTTAATGTGTGAATCCACTTTCCCCCAAAAAATATAAGCACACATTACAAATGAAAACACATCTTTTTTTTAAAGAACACTTTTCAAAATACAGATACATTCTTTCAACTTGAATCTTTTAAATATTAGTAATTAGGTAAGTTTGGATATCTATATTAAATGCTTCATTTAGTGTTTTCAATGCTTTATTTTTTTTAAATTCTCAGGAACAGCAATGTATCTTCATTTATATGATAATTTCCTTCAAATAAATGTCACCATAAACAAATTGCATCTCTGGAGTAGATGAAAAACATATGGGTGTTAGTCTACTAGGGGTTATTAATTTTACACTTTCCATCTGGAGTCTATAAAGGATTCATTCTCAGAGATAATAAAGATCCAAGGTCACACTGAAACCTTTAGTAACCGCAGACAGGACTTAGTATTTATGAAAACTGGGGTCATCACTTCTATAATAATTCCAAAAAGCCACACCAGCTTACACATAATTTCTCATTTCCACAAGTGCACAGACATACAAAGGGTTTAATTACGTTAAAATTCCAAGATAGATAATCATGACCTGTGTCCATTGGAAAATTGCAGAGATCCAGAAAGCAGCACTTAATCTTAATAATCTTATCATCTCATGCTAATTAATTTTCAATGTTTAACAATCAAGTGACAGACAGAAACAAGATTCAGTCTTCCTGTGGAGGTTACAGTATTTGCTTCAAAACTATACATCTTCCTCCTAATTCTATCTAGCCTCTTGGACATCTATACAAGTGATATGAGAAGGAGGAAATCTGGTTTCCCAATGAGAGTCATGATTGCCCATACATTTAGATTTTCATTGTTAAGTTTCATTGTTGCTTGTATGAGCAAGAGATATTCACAGAAATTATCTATAGTAATACATACCTGTAATAACACAGTGATATCTGCAGCAATACTTGCTTTATTGCCTATAATAAGAGTCATAGCAGGCTATAATGAATAGACAGATGGTCTTGAAGCCAGGGAGGCTGAGATTCAAGTCCTATTTTTGACACATCTGTTCAAAGCAGAAACACTGAGGGTCTCCCTCTCAGATTTATTCATTTATTTCTTTAGATTTTTTTTTTTGACTGGTAAAAGAGGACATTCTTGCATCAATAGCTACCTTACCTTAATCACTAAGTGGGTGTGGCCTTAGTCAGACTGAGGCATGTTGAAGACCTGAGCTTAAAAAGGCCAAGGTCTCCATTGCATTCCGTGCCATCTCTAGTCCTCCTGATCTATATTTGGTCACTGGACCCAAATGGCTCTGGAGGGGAAAGTGAGGCAGGTAACTTTGCCCAGCCTTCCCTCACTGAAATCCAGTTCACTTGAACCTCATGGCACCATCTCCCTGATGTCATGGTCCTCTTTGAGAAACAGGACAAACAACAACTTTTGGCACATATTGATTAGGTGACCATGGACAATCATTTAAGTTCTCAAGGAAGTTCACAGTTTAATAATGTATAATACCTCTAATCATAGAATTCTTATATAATGTTTCTATAACCTTTAGAATCTCTCAATTATAGTACTTCTTAATCTGGGGTCCATGTACCTCAAGGGATTCAGAAAGTCCATTAATTAGCTTTTTAAAAAATATTAAGTATCTGAAATATTAGTTATTTAAATAATTTATTGTTGATTAAAAGGGTAATTTATCAATTAAATATATTACTTAAGTATTTTAAAATATTTTTATTTTAGCATATTACTATTTAAAATAATTTATTCCCTTTGTAATGTCTATTTTTTCTTTTAGGCATTTAAAAACATTATTCTGAGAAGAATTTTCTAGACTTCATTGAATTGACAAAGATGTCAATGAAACACATAAAATGTTAAGAACCATTCCTATTATTATTGTCTGTAATAATAGAATACATGTGTTGTAATTTCTCTATTATCAAAATTAATAATACCAGTAATACTTGGGATTTAAAATACCTTTAATATTATCTTCAATGATATTAATTCTCAATAATCAATGGTCAATAATAATGCCTATAGTACCTTATTTCCCAGGTTTATTTAGAGGATCAAATTAGAAATGACATTGGTTGTGAGAAAAATTCTGGACTTCAATGAGCATTTATTAAGTTCCTATTTTATTTACTGTATTATTTATTGGGGATACCAATACAATGGTGAAATGGTCTCTGTCTTCAAGAATCTATGTTCAACTAGGAGAAACAATGTTCACAGGTAAATAAATATAAATTATTTACAAAATAAATACTTAGGGACGGAGAAGGGCACTAACAACTAAGGGCATTGGGGAAGGCTTCTTAAAGGACTTTAGTTGAGCCTTGAAGGGAGCCACCACTTTTTGCCTGGACTATAGCAATAGTTTTCTTTAAAAAACGTTATTTATAATTTATGGAATAAAGTAAGCATTTCCAAAATATCGTATAAAAATGATTTCACATAGGACTACAAGTCTACTATGCACAACTTGCTATTCTTTTCAACTACACAATGAAATTATCATGTAATTTTTTTTCTTCACTCCCACCCCTGCTCTAGAGATGGCTACCATTAGGCAGAAATGGATATATATGTGTAAAATCATTCTATGGATATTTCTATTTATCATTTCTTTCTTTGGGAATAGAAAACATAGCTTTCTAAGTGATATTATTGTCTAAGTGATGTCCTATTGGGCTTTCTGTCACTTTATTATAGAATATACACCATTACCTCCAGGACTAAAAACAAAATTATCTGTTTAGTTTTTAAAGTCCTTTATAATCTGGTCCATCCCTTTTTTTCCATTCATCTTCTATTGTATTCACCCTCATGCACTCCAATAGCCAGGCACACTGATCTAATTATAATTCTTTGAGCATGGCACTCCATCTTCCATTTGTTTGTTCCTCATGGAACAATGCTTTCCTCCTTCATATTGGCCTTTTAATTTTCATGGCTTCCTTCAAAATTTGGTCCAAATCCCACCTTCTGTAGCAGGTGTTTCTAAGTCTCAAGTGCTAACACTTTCCCCTATCGTATTATTTCCCATATACTGCTATATATTTTATGTACATAGTGACATGTGTTCTATCATTTTCAGAATGCATGCTTCTTGAAGGTAGGGTCTCTGGTTTTTGTTTTTGCCTTTTTATCTAACACTTAGCATTATTTTAGCTACCTAGTAACCTCATGGTAAGTGCCTAACTCACTCTTGTTCCATTTTTCTATATCCTGGAGTGGATATCTATTTACTAAGAAACAAGCCAAAACACAGAGAACATCTTCTCCCATATAAACCTATAAGAAAATTCACAGGAGACCGGACTAAGTCAAGATCATCCCCATGCTTCTAGTGGGACAGATAATTGGTTTTAGACAAATGATTCTCTGGTGTTTCCATTACATGCAACTCCCATAGTCAACATTTTAAAAATTATTTACCTTTTCTTAGTCTGCTGGTTCTATCATTCATTTCATAGCATCTACTGTCATAAGCAAATAGCTTTTTTGGATGCTATAGTTTTAACATTACATATAATAACAGAGAACTTTAGAGTATGAGATGAAGAATATTGGTGCATTCTGCTTTGTAGTTCCTCACTGACATGATTCTGTAATTGTTTACTACCTGCTGATTTTGATTTCCCATCCCACCACTTTGGATAAGGCAATTTTGGTGATAGAGATCATGGGTAGAGATCATGGGTCCAAACTTGATTTTGCTACTTATTATTTCTGTGACCATGGTCAAGATATGCAACTTCTCTGAGCTTAACCTTCCATGTTTTATGAGGAAAATGGATAAATATTTCCCACCTCTTGATGCTTTATGAAGTCTCTGAGAACTTAATGCCTCAGTTTGAGAAATAACTGTCCAAGAAACAAATAATGGTTGGGCTTTATGTCACTTTATTATAGAATAACTCTATGGAATTAAAAAAAAAAGTTAACAAATCTTGCTGAGTGATAGTACTGGGCAGTTTAGGAGAGCTTCCTTATTGATGCTTTTATGAACATAAACTGTTGGATTGACAATCTGATTTTAAGATTACAGGTTATGGAGCAGGAAGAGACCTTAGAAAACATTTACTATTAAACATTTTTATGTATAGTTTTAATTGTTTTTGGCAGTTGGGTGAAACCTATGGAGTCTTTCTTAGAATAATATTTTAAATGAATAAAATACAACAGATTTAAAGGAGGCAATTATATTAGAATTATATTAGAATTAGATTTAACTATCTGTTTATCTGCCTACAAGTTAACACATCCCAAGTTAAGAGTTCTTGGTAGTTTAGTGTAGTTTAGGTAGTGTACAAATGAGGAAATTGAAGTTTCAGGTAGATGACTTGCAGAGATAATACAGACATTAAATGGCAGAATTTTAAACTGATATTTCTTGATACAAATCCATTGCTTTCCCCAATATTTATGAATCTTTCCCTCTTTTCATTCATTCTTCTTTAATAAAAAAATTTAATCTCACTTTGGCTCTTATTCTATAAACACTTTATAAACTTTGTGACATGGACTTATCTAAGACATGTTTACAGTACTTAATAGCATATCAGAGAAATAATGAGAATGCCTTTAAAGGTTGCCTTTCTTCTCCTGCAGAAAGGGTGGCAAAGAAAAACAGCAAGATGAGAGTCGAGAGTCCAGCAAGTAGAAAATTGACTTAATTTCTTTTCACCACATGAAATGGAGTGTCTGGGTGATTCTGACCGAAATGCATGGCCTAAAAACCAATTAATTTTGAATTGCGAATTTGTGAGTGTCAGGTTGTGTGTGGAATTTCAGATGAGGTGGTGGCTGGTAGTCTTGGTCTTGTTTGTAGAAGGTAAAGCTTTTCCCCTTAAATTTCCTTAATAGTTCATTTAGGGAGGAAAATGTTTTTGACAGATCAGGATCATGAAAATCCTATTTTTCTTTTTTACTTTTCTCTATGCGTTTAGAGATAGTCTTTTAATGGCATGAGCTAAGATTAGATATTTACCTAGCATATCTTTATATGATAGTACTAGGACAGATGCAAAGCTGAACAATGTACCAACTCCAATTTAAAACTGGACCTTTTTCTTCAGCAGCATCTTCCTGTTGAATGTGGTAGAAATGTCCCACTTTGACCCAATAGAACAATCATAATTCAGATTTGTCCTGAAAATTCCCATGCCTATTCAACATTTTATGCATAATAAAAATAAATACTGGTAAAATATGTACTATTACAAATTATAGGAGAATGAGATCAAATATATTTCATAATAGGGAGAGTTATTAATCAACAAAGAATTGTACCTAAAAAAAAGAAAAAGTAAATAATTTCAATTACAAAACCTTGAAAAATTTTTGCACAAACAGAATCAAAACAACTAGTATAATAAGGGAAATTATAGATTGGGATGGGGAAGATAAGTATCTTTAATAACTAACATATGAAAGTAACAATCAATAAACATTTATTAAGCATCTACTATGACTATGTTTATGGTGGTGTATTAAGTACTGGAGAAGCAAAAAAGGCAAAAAAGGAGTATATAATCTATATAGGGAAGCTACTTGTAAACAAATATATACTAAGCAAGTTATGTACAGGAATAAAATAAAATAAAAATTAGCCACATAGTAACAAACTACAGATTGTTAGACATTTTATAGATAATTATGCTGAAGACAATGTGACTAGAAGGTGATAATCTCAACAGAAAAAGGAAAGTTTAGAGAAAGTTTTTTTTTTCTTTTTTCTGTGCTTAGAGAGAACATAATGTATTGTGTTTTGGATAATCTAAGTTTGAGAAATATATTGGACATCAAAATTGATATATCCAACATTTACTATATAATGAAAGACTAAACATCAAGAAAAAAGAGAAAGATAAGTGAGGCAATTGTTGTTAATTGATTTGCCCTGAGTCAAAGCTAGTCAGTGTTAAATGAGACTAGATTTGAACAGAGGTTCTCCTGATACCGGGACTGATGCTCTTTCCACTATGCCCTCTAGTTGCCTAGATATATTTGAATACAGGTGATAATTGAGCAAATGGGAACTGAGAGGAAGCAGTATAGAAAAAAAGAAAAGGGTTCAAGATCTTTGTTGAGGGATGCTAATGTTTAGTGAGTAGAATAAGGATGATTATTCTGCAAAGTAGACTGAAGGTAGAAGTAATAGAGCACATAGTCACAGAAGGGAATGGAGGAATGTCTAGGAGCAGAGAATTATTGACAAGTTCAAAAGCTACAGGGAGGTTAAATAAGATGAGGATTGTAAAAAAGAAAGGCCATTTGATATGACAATTTAAAGATAATTGGTAATCTTGGAGAGGGGGCTTTCACTTGAATGGTGAAAGGATTGAGATAACCATGGTATGTTTGTGTGAAATAAGTAAGGATCCCAGAACACAAGGAAAGATTGAACATAAGAGAAAAACGGAGAATGAATATGGAGGAAAGTTCTTTGAGGAGTCAGGTTGGACTGAGAATAAGAGAACAGTGGAGTTATTGACCTTATCAAAGAGAAAAGGCACCTCTTTATCACAGGCTAGAACATAGTGAAACAACAAAGAATGAGAAAAAGGGATTTTGAGGTATATAATTTGGAGAATAGAGAATTTATGATAGTTGTTTAAATGAATAGAAAATGAGTTGGTATAGTGGAAGGGCACCAGCCCTGAAGTCAGGAGGACTTGAGTTCAAATATGCTCTCAGACACTTAACACTTCCTAGCTGTGTGACCCTGGACAAATCACTTAACCCCAATTTCCACAGCAGAAAAAAAAATTGTCATGCATCAGTGAGGTTATAGATGAGAAAAAATAATAAAAATTTGTAGTGAACTGTCTTGGTGTAATTATATGACTTTCTCCAGGAGTGTCCAAAAATGTGTGAATAGAAATAGAGAAAATGGATAGTGGAGATAGCAAAAGTTTGGATTTAGGCAAAACATGGCTGGAAAGGAGGACAAAGTATTCCATATTTGATTGCATATGGTTGAGTTTTCAACATCAGTATTAAAACTGTGACAGGAAGGAGGTAAAGCCAGACTAATATTCAAAGAGTAGGGGGAAAAAAGAAATGTTGAAGAAATTGTGTATCAGTGAGGATAATGACTAGCTTTAGAATGGGGGAGAGGTTGAAAGATAAGAAGTTGTGGTCAGAGAGTGACATTTCAAAGTTCTAGATCATGGAAATATATAGCTAAATTAAGGGATTAACTGAAGATCGACATAGGAATTTTGGAGGTTGATGAAATGAAAAAAGCTATGTGTTTGAGAAGATATGTGGAAGTCCCTAGATGTGAGGGTATGGTATGGGTTGGAGAGGAAACCTTTGAGCCAGGTCTTGAAGCCATTTAGGTAACAATTCTCAATAGACACTCTCTCTAGTCATAAAATGACTACTGATGGTCCAGAGCTATGCAGGTATATGCTGAAGTAGATAAAAGGAGTTAGAACCTATTATAAATGAATCAATATTAGAATAACAGTAGATTCAACCAATTTTTGCCACTGTCTAAGGCAAATTTAAATATTTTCAATTTTCAATGTGAACTGATATCTTAAATGATAAAACATTTTCTTTCAAGCAAATAATAAACAAGTGTTTGTTAGAATGTAAACTCCTTGGGAATAAAGATTATTTTATTCTTTGTATCTTTAGCACTTTCAATAGTGTCACATTCCCAGAAATGTAATAGGCACTTAATAAATTGTTTGTTAACTGATTGATAGCTTTTCTGAAAAATGTAAATGGAACCTTAATGAATACATTCAATTTTTAAGAAATTGTATAAATTGAGTCATGTTTCTGTGACTTCCACAAGCATGATAGCGTTAAGCAAGAAATATATTTAATAAATGCTTGATGATTGGTTATTAGCATTTAGCCACAAAATATGTTGAAATGGACATTACTTTTTAAGTATTATATAATTTTAGTTCTCACAAAGCACTATTTTTAGAAAATAAAATTCACCAGAACTGAATAATTTGTTCCATTGAAAAAGTCAGTGAGACTTATTACATTTGCAGTTTTCCTAACACTATACTTTTCTTTCCCCATAGAGAAGCCCTGAAAAGTTAAAGGTTGGTAGAGTAGGAAGAGTTTCAATGATATCTATTATATAATTTCTTTGTCTTATGGACACTCTCTCCCTGTCTCTTTATCTGATTTATTAAGACTATTTTTGTTAGTTCTCAGCAACCAAGAAGAGAAAATTCAGTCAGCTGAAACAGTGTGGCCCTATTTGCAAAAAAACAAAAAACAAACAAACAAAACAAACAAACAAACAAACAAAAAAACATGGACTGAAGGAAGAGGAAAAGCAAGAGTAGAATCTTGAATTCAAGTTATCAAATTAAAGTGAATGAACAAAAAGGATGAAAAGCAGGCCCCAATTTTGAGCACAGAGCATTACGTGCTGGGGAAATGAGGGGGAGGCTTTTTTTGCTCATACAATATAACTCCAAAGCAAGTTCTTTTCCTTGGCTAGCCTCAGATACACTAATCCTAGAGCCAGAGGTCATCTGGTTTGAAGTCAACTGGACTCCCCTCTACTGTCATCACATTCTTATTCCTGGAAAAGCAGGTCAATATTTTTTGTTTAGTTTCCTGGCTTGATACTAAATGGGTTGTCCCTCCACCCTTCTTTTCATTTGTAAAAACCATTTAAGGGTTTTACTTAATACAGCAACGAAGAATCCACCAATAAATTCTTCACTCAAAAGATTAAAGACATTTATGTACAACATAAAAAGTCTTCCCTACATCACAGTACTGATGTTTGTATAGCTTAATCAAACAGAGTATAATATATGAAAGACAAGGACTAACACAGACATTTCTTTTTGTAAAACTGGGATCATTTACTCAAAAAAAATGTTGGCTGCCTTATTGTTCTTAAATGCTTTTATCTCTCTGTTTTATAGTAGTGTATCTATAGAATTGCTTTTCCCTGCCTGCCACCCCCAAGTCCATTAAAGCTGTGCTTAGTCAACTTCTTTGGCAGGTGGATCCCCTTAATCATGGCCCTCACCCAACTGTGCTCTGTAACTCAATCAGGGAAACACTGCCTCCCCTGCCTGCCATACCTGCTTAACTCTATTCATTATTGTACAATGGCAAATTTGCTTGATGGCAAGTGCATATTAATTGTTTTATTCCAAAGGAAAAATCTGCCTATAGATGAAAAAAAGGAAGATGTAAGGGATGTGTCAATGAAAACATGCCATAGAAATTCCCCCCAATATTGAGTTTTACTGTCTTTATCTATAAAAGAGATAACAAAACTGCACTAAAACACTTGTTTATATGTATGTAATGTAAAATATGTACTATGTGTGAGGAATCATGATACATGTTGGAGATGCAAACTCCAAAATGAAATTATCCTTACCTTCAGGAAACCAAGAATAGTAGTTAAAACATTGACACATATTTCCATTAAAAAATTTAAAAATTCATCTCCACTATTGTATTCACAAAACATGTTCACAGCCTTCTTGATTGCACAATGACAACTTTCTTCCCAGTATCATAGGGCATTGCAAAATTTCAGGAGGAAAAATGCTTGGACTTAGAACCTTCTTTAACTTCTAAGAATTGTGCCATTGCTTTTCAGTATATTTGGAAAAAAAACACTATCAGAATAGTCTCATTTTTATTTGAACACTTCTTTTTGCATTTGTGGTCTCTTAAAATAGTCTTTTCATTTAGTATTCGATATTTAAAGGGAATTATATCAGATATACAAGAATATTTCTCTCACTTTTAAAAACATATCCGTCTTGTTTAAGAGAAAATGTGAAATGGATGCCCACAACTCCTAAAGTATTTCAAACACTTTCTAGAGTCCCAGAGTGAAACTTTTTTGGTTATTTGTCTATGAGAAATTTCAACATATTCCTAATGGATTTAGGAGCAATAAGGGTGTTTCCACCCTAGAGGGCCTATTAGTGGCTTGGGCAACCTGCCAATAAATTCTTCAGCTTTTACTTGCCTAAACCAAGGAGTTCAAACAGATGGAGTTAAACTTGGGTATAAAATCCCGCTTGGATTAGTCTATGTATTACCTCCTATAGAGAAACCACTAAATCTATTTAACTTGTTTTATCCTGAACCCTATGCAGTCAATTGCATGTGGGTGCTTGATGAATCCTCTCTGATGATGGAGACTACACTGGTGGGATTTACTTGGGACTTGACATGTAGATATATCTCCTCCCCTCTTAACTGGCTACCTCCCCCTTAACTCAAATGGTATTTTAATAGAGACTTTTTATGGGATTTCTCAATCACAGGAAATCCTTCCTTATAAGGGAAATGGTACCCTTGATAAAAGAGCCAATCCCCAGCGGTGTGGTTGACTTCGAAGTGCAGCATCTTAATGACTCCATCACTATTGTGGCATGTTAATACAGAAATATTACAGGTAACAATAACAATTCTTAATAGCTACTTCAACATCAGTAAATTATCATGAACTGTAACTGATATGTATCTTGGAGAATATAGTGCTCTTTTTGTGAGCCTACATTGTTTAATTTATAAAGCTAGTGCCCGTGAACAAGGAATCCAGGTAAAGTTCCACTAGATGGACAGTGATGCCTTGATTATAGCCTCATGTTCAGAATAGCTAAGTTATCCATGTGAGATACATAGGATAATATATTTTCCATTAAGAAAACATAGAAAATATTTTTATTAAAATAGCTAGACATAAATGATAATGTCAATTTTAAATGTTTTATTAATGCTTTTTAAAATACAATTGTTACCTCTAAATTACCCTACCCTTCCCCTCAGAATCAAGAAAAAACAATGGTGAGAACTATCAATACTAATGGCATAGGTAATGTTTTCTACCCATAGTTTATCACCTATCTACTGAGAGGAAGATAATGGTGATAATTTATAAAACTAAAACATGTTTCAGAAAGATTTAAAGAAATATAAATACCTAGGTACAGTTGATTACTTCCTTTACCAATTCTTAATTATTGTGATTAACTGAATAATTTGGTGATGGTTCCTAGATTTCTGCTTGGAATGGAAACAGTTTCCTTAATCTTTATGTCTCTAGCAATATTTATCAGGGCATGTAAACAGTTCTGCTAACAATCTTTGATTTCCAGGTAGCTTGACATGATTTTAGCACACGAATACCAAATTATGATGTTCTTTGCAAAAAAAAAGCAAATCCTCGCTATTACTATTAAAAACAATTGAAAAACAAGATTTAAAATGCCAGAGCATTAAGAAATTATGATTGCTAATGAAGACTGCTTTCCTATTTCAGAATCATAAAATAGGTACACAAAGGAACATATCATTTAAGGTCTTTGTTGTTCTGATATCCTTTTAGTTCCCCACTGGACACCTCCTCACTCTTCCAAATGTCTATTTCCTATATCTTCTCTCCCCAATTTCCTTCTCTGTCTATCCCCTCTGAGGGCTAAATTAGAAGGAAAAGCCCAAATCAAAATAAATGGAATAAAACAAAAACTTTTAAAACTGGGACCCTTAAGTTGGAACACACAGAATATTGTCTGTAACTAATGATTTAATTGAGCAATTATGAAAACAAACTACCTATTTTAACCTTTCCTTCCACCCCCTCTCCCCAGTATATGATCTGTCTGGGTAAAGCTTCATGCCCTGTCGCTGTTTAGTTACTTTATGTGTCACTATCCTCAGATAGTTTATGGAAGTCTGGTAATTAGAGACACGCTGAGGAATAAACTCCTCGTTATGTAAAATAAAATGTTAAACTGGGCAATAATGGAGCAAATTAATAATGCCCTGAAGACATTAAAGGTAAATATAATTGTAAGGTAAACACAGTGGCTTTAAATATCAGCATTTATGTGACAGCTGCTCTCCAAGCACCTGCTTTGGACTCTTATTCACAACACTAATTTAGAGTCACCAGCTTCTGCTTCGACTGACTGTTCACACAATGGAGAATATTGCTATATTCCCATTCAACTGCTTTTACATTTACCCTTTTCTCTGATCCTTTTCTTCTGGGCTATTATTCATCATCTTTTGTGATCATGTGGGTGTATGTGTAAGTGACCCCAGAGCTCGATTACCAGCCTGAACATTGAGAGCCTGTTGCAGTATCATGAGGCACAACTATAAGAAATAGAGAAAAGGAACATCCCCATCCTGTCCCCAGAACAGCTGCAGTGCAATTCCATGCGACCATTTTCCATGCATAAATGAATAAACCTTGGAGGACACTGGTTTCTAATACTGGCACAGCTCTGTTTGGATGGAGCTCTTTTCCCCATCAAAGTGGGAAAACGCTTTGCCAGTTGAGAAGAGTAAACAGTTTATTATCATGATCATTTGCTATATTAGCATACTGACTTTTTATTTCTTTGTTAAATGTTATTGTCAATGCTTTCTGGGCAAATATTGAGGGGTAAGGGAGTAGCAATATCATTCAACTTAAAACAGTTCAGCTAGGTAATACAGTAGATAGAATGCCTGCCTTGGATTCAGGAAGAACTGAATCAAATATGACCTCAGACAATTGCTGTCTGTGTGGCAAATCAGTTAACCCTGTTTGCCTCAGTTTCCACATCTGTAAAAATGACTTGGAGAAGGAAATGGCAAACCACTATATCTTTGCCAAGAAAATTCTCAATGGGATCGGAAAGGATCAGACAAAACTGAAATGACTGAACAACAATAACAACAAAACAGTTAAACTTAACACTTATTACCTAGCTTTGCTGCGTTGTTAATGAGATATTAGAAGCAAATGATAGACACAGAGAAACAGAGACACACACAGAGAGACAGAGACACAGAGACAGACAAAGAGAGACAAAGAGAAAGAGACAGAGAGGAAGAAGAAGGAGGAGAAGGAGAAGGAGAAGAAGGAGAAGAAGGAGAAGAAGAAGAAGAAGAAGAAGAAGAAGAAGAAGAAGAAGAAGAAGGAGGAGGAGGAGGAGGAGGAGGAGGAGGAGGAGGAGGAGGAGGAGGAGGAGGAGGAGGAGGAGGAGGAGGAGGAGGAGGAGGAGGAGGAGGAGGAGGAGGAGGAGGAGGAGGAGGAGGAGGAGGAGGAGAAGAAGAAGAAGAAGAAGAAGAAGAAGAAGAAGAAGAAGAAGAAGAAGAAGAAGAAGAAGAAGAAGAAGAAGAAGAAGGAAGAAGAAGAAAGAAGAAGGAAGAAGAAGAAGAAGGAAGAAGAAGAAGAAGAAGAAGAAGAAGAAGAAGAAGAAGAAGAAGAAGAGAAGAAGAAGAAGAAGAAGAAGGAAGAAGAAGAAGAAGAAGAAGGAAGAAGAAGAAGAAGAAGAAGGAAGAAGAAGAAGAAGAAGAAGAAGAAGAAGAAGAAGAAGAAGAAGAAGAAGAAGAAGAAGAAGAAGAAGAAAAAGAAGCAGAAGAAGAAGAAGGAGGAGGAGGAGGAGAGAAAGTGAGAGGGAGGGAAGGAGGGGGGAAAGGGAGAGAAAGAGAGGGAGAAAGAGAAAAATGGAGAAAAGGATAGGGAAGAGAAAAAGGTCCAAATATTTTATTATCAGAGCTGTGTTTATGCTTGGATGGCTTGGAGTTTCTTGTGGCCCAAGGGGTGCAAGAAACAGAAGTATTCTTGCATCTTGGAGTATAGAATTTAGAAGGCAGCTAATAAAAAAACACACCTTAAAAATGTATATAACTTTGTTGTTCAGTTAGGTTCGATTACTTGTGACTCTGGATTTTTCTTGGCGACACGACTGGAATTGTTTGGCATTTTCTTCTCCAGTTCTTTTGGGCAAAAAGAGATTATGTGACTTGGCCAGCTTCACACAGCTAGAGGTTAGATTTGAATTCAGGTTTCCTGACTTTAAGACCAGTGCACTATCCACTGTCCCTGCCAGTTTCCTCTATAACTTAGTTTAGCACCTAGCTAACAAGAATATTTAAAATAAGAAGCTATTGCATAAGTTCATCTTTAGTTAGCCCAGTCCTGTTCTATTTTACTTTCCAAAACTGAGGTGGCCTTGAAGTGTGTTGTAGTGTCAGCCAATTGAAAGCTGTGCAATCCTCACGGAGTTTTCTGTCTCATTATTTTCTCACAGCCACTTCCAAAATGAATTCACTTCAAAAGTTAATTTGAGTGCATCCTTTGTGCTGGTTGATTGAGGATTAAAAAAAAAAAAAAAAAAAAAAAAAAAAAAAAAAAAAAAAAAAAAAAAAAAACTTGCCTTAGGCATCAACTTGTATAATTGGCTAATTAGCTCTCTTAAGAGCAACTTTATTCTAAGTTCTTTAAGAGGTAGTGATTTTAATTTTCATTGTACTATGTGGTATCTTTCTGTGTGATTTTTCAGCTCTGGGGCTTTGCAATTGGTTTAGTTCTTTTTTTAAACAAAGTAGTACCTTGAATTGAGCTGAAAGAGACTGATTATTCACTTCATCTTTGAGTTTTTAACTCCTGCTATTTGATATTTTGACCTGAGTGTCTTGCAAACATCTTAAAGATAACATGTCCAAAATTGAACTCATAATCTCTTTTTCTCCAAATCATCCTACTAACTGCCCAATTACTATTGAGGGTATCCCAATTCTCCCAATCATCCAAGCTTTCAACCTAGCTAATTCAATTATAAATTCTTCCAGAAATCTCTCATATACACCTTCTTCTCTCCTGAAATGCTGCCAGCACACTGGTCCAGATTTTTATCACCTCACACCTGCCTGGATGATTGCAGTAGTATAGACTTCCTTACCTTATGTCCATTTTAAATTCATCTTCCACTTTAGCCAAAGTGATTTTACTAAAATGCAGATCTCATCATGTCACCTGCTCAATAAATAAACTCCAATGGCTCTCTAATACTTCCAAGATCAATTATAAAATGGTGACTTGATGTTGCAATAGACAGAATACTGGATCTTACATCAGGAATCCTGAATTTAAATTTTATCTTTTAGCTTAATAGCTAGATGATTCTTTTCAAAATATTTGATTAATCTTTGCATCAGTTTCTTCAACTCTAAGAAGAAAATAATAATAATAATAATAATAATAATAATATAATAGCACCTATTTTAGGGTGGTTGTGATGATAAATTGAAGCAATATTTGTAAAGTGCTTTGCAAAATTTAAAGACCTATATAAATGTTAATATTCTTATTATTGCTACTCTTTGGATATTTGAAAATACTCTATAACTGTGCCTTTCCTATTTTTCTAATTACTTTCATCTTACTCCCCCCACATATGTTCCTTCTTTATAACAATCTATTTCCCAGTTCTGAGCATTTTCTGAGCATTTTCCCCAGCTGCTCATCATGTTAGAATTTTCTCCATTCTCATTTTTTTCAAGTTGAAGCTAAAGTATCATCTTCTGTAAGTTTTTCTTAATTTTTCTGTATGTTATCCCAACTTTATCCTGTGGATATCATGTTTGTATATAGTTGTTTGCATGTTGTTTTCCCCCTCCCCCATTAAATGTGGGCTCCTCCAGAGCAGTTACTGTGCCTTCCTTCCTTTTCCTTCCTTCCTTCCTTCCTTCCTTCCTTCCTTCCTTCCTTCCTTCCTTCCTTCCTTCCTTCCTTCCTTCCTTCCTTCCTTCCTTCCTTCCTTCCTTCCTTCCTTCCTTCTTTCCTTCCTTCCTTCCTTTCCTTCCTTCCTTCCTTCCGTCTTTCCTTCCTTCCTTCCTTCCCTCTTTCCTTCCTTCCCTCCTTCCCTCTTTCCTTCTTTCCTTCCTTCCCTCTTTCCTTCCTTCCTTCCTTCCTTCCTTCCCTCTTTCCTTCTTTCCTTCCTTCCCTCTTTCCTTCCTTCCTTCCTTCCTTCCTTCCTTCCTTCCTTCCTTCCTTCCTTCCTTCCTTCCTTCCTTCCTTCCTTCCTTCCTTCCTTCCTTCCTTCCTTCCTTCCTTCCTTCCTTCTTTCCTTCCTTCCTTCCTTCCTTCCTTTTTCCCCCTCTAGAACTTACACTATATCTGGCACATGGTATGTTCATTTAATATATGCTTTTTGGGTGGGTGCACTCTGAAAAGAGAATATAAAACAAAAAAATAAAATCTCTGGCTTATCTGTTTGACTCATCAATTTTTAGATAACATAATCACTAGTTATTTGAAAGACACATTGAACTTAAAACATAGTAAACTAGATAAATTTACTTTAAATCTTAACTAATGAATTAATATTATTTAGAAGGAAAAATAATTTCAGACCAAGATCAATGAAAATCTGTCAATCTTTTTGGAACAGAAAAAAAAATTGAGATCACCTTTTTCTTCCCACTTGAGATTTCTTATTCTCTTGGAATCTTTGTATGTTGAAATTTACGTTGTCAGTGACAATTTATAAAAATTGAACAATACCTTGACCAAAAACAATTCCCAAAAAAAGGAATCTAAAAAAGAGAATCTTAACACTAGAAGATCTCATTGAGAGCCTGTAATATACTAAGGTACATAATTATTTTGAAAGTAATTTTTCAAGGAAAACTCAATAATACTGTTGTTGTTTCAGGCAATCTTCTAGAATAACACCTAGTATTGAGAAATTAAATTTACTTAGATCTGAAATTCCTTTCCCAGATCCATTATAAAAATTTGCCTTCTGGGAGAGCAGCCAGGGTAAACAGAAAGGATAGTTGGTACCTAAAGCTGGGTATCCTGATAAGAACTATGGAAGAAACATTGAGATGATTCCAGTTTCTAATCTCTCAATTTCCTTTTTATCCCTAAATGCATTATTACAATTTTACAAGTTTGAAATAACTTACACATCCTTAAAACTCCTTTGATTGTCTAAGATCTCAGTACCATGGCTAGTATAGATCATGTTCCAAGCATCTATTAAAAATATGCCAGGCACTGTGCTTAACACAGTGTATGCTCAGAGACAAAAGGCAGTTCATGCCCTCAAGGAGTTTACAATCTAATGGAAAGAGAGACTATAGTCATAGCCTGAACTCTAATCTTATAGGAACTCAGACAAGGGAGTAGACATTTAAACCTCTTGTTAAAACCTGAGCTAATCATGGAAGAGCAGCATAGCTCTCTAACTCTTGATTGAATCAATCAGCATTTACTAAGCTTAGATTTTCTGATAGTTCTCTTTGTGTATAGAAAGTAGGTCATAAAGACTGGCTTTCTTTGGGCTTACCAGAGACATTCTTTCAAGACCAATTATCATGTCCACAATAAAATAGTTCTTTGGCCTGAGCTGAAGAACTGAGATATTCCTAATCTATTACTAGGTCACTGGGTATACAAGGTAAGAATGAAGTGTGTGCAACCTATTGAATTCAGTGTGACATGTGTGGGCAGAGAAGAGGGGCCATTATTAAATCCAAAGTAAAATACACTGGAGAAATTATATTACTCACACTATCTTACTATTCTCCTCTCATTTTCATCCTTTTTTGCTACCTTCCCTGCCTCCTTCTCTTTCCCAAATCCCTAAAATTCTATGATATGATTATTTATGCATCATATTTTCCTTTTAACATTTTATTTTCTTTTTAAAATCATAATGGCACAATGCCCCTCACCCTGCTTCTTTCTTTTCCCCTCCCCAGTTTTTTCATCTAAGCTCTAAAATCTTTTCCACCTATCATATGTTGTCATATTATATAAATGCATGTTAGAATGATTGATGTAAGATAAAGTGTTTCCAGTGATGTGTGTGTGCCCATGTTTGTTTAGCAGTTTTAAATTCATTCCTTTTAATCCCGAGAAAAGGTACTACATGAAGCCTAGTGATGAGCAAATCTGAAAAGGGCCTAGAGGTTTAGTTTGTTTTGGATATGTACTGAAATGGTTAGTTCTTATTTAAACCTTCTGGGCCCACCCACTGTGTTTTTCTCTCCTTTCTTTCATACTACAATATTAAATCTCATTTATTGAGTTCTCTGGCATATCAATAAATAACCTCTTGAAATAAGAAGTTCGAGAATTTTGTATCCATTTTGTAGATTGAGAAAACTAAGGCCCAGAGAGATTGTGTCTTACTCAAAGATATACAAGTAGTAGACATGATATTATTATTAGAGTGCGTAACAGCTATGACTGATTCAATGAAGTCTTCAGCCTCCAAATTCAGGGCTTTTTTTTTTTTTATTAAGTACATATAATCAGACTCAAAAACTCCATCATTCTAGTAAGGTAGCACTTCAGCCTTGCATATAATATCCAGTTTACTAACAAACTGAGCAAGATAGTTTATGGCAGTAAATATTTATTTTGCACCAATTCCATGTCCAGCGCGAATTTAGTACAAGGTCCTGGGGAAAAAAAAAAGGTACTTAACAAATGTTTAGTGAATTTACAATATAAATATATTGACAATACAAAGCCATAGATGTTTGGTAGTTTCCATCTCAAAAATTATATACTTTCATATAGTTTCTACCCAAATTAGAATAGGATCAAGGGAAAGTGGAAAATCATTTTATTAAGTGTCTAATATGTTTTAAGCACTGTGCTAAGCATTTTACAAATATGATCTCACATTAATGTGATTGTAAAGAAAAAAAGGACATGATGCTTTGGCCCTCAACTGCCTGTCATTATTGTTGTACTATTCCATCCCTATTAGAATGTATTGTTCAAAGATGAGGTCTGACAACTTATGGAACCTTTATCAGATGTAAACATCTCTCTAATTGAATCCAGAAGAAAACAACAGGATTGTATAAACAAACAAACAAACAAAAAGTGTGTGTGTATGGGGGGGGGGGGGGGGCTGAGATTGCAAACTGGGAGCTGTCTATACAGGAGATACAAGCA
The DNA here is from genome assembly GCF_048593235.1 of Sminthopsis crassicaudata. Taxonomy (NCBI): domain Eukaryota; kingdom Metazoa; phylum Chordata; class Mammalia; order Dasyuromorphia; family Dasyuridae; genus Sminthopsis; species Sminthopsis crassicaudata. Next base: position 155,702,535 of record NC_133618.1, read on the forward strand.
GGAAGAGAAAGGGATTTATCTTATTTCCTTTATTCATTCTTTGGCTATGTAGATTCTAAGGGCCCATAGGAGATAGTCTACTTAAAGGAGACCAAAGAGATACACACACAGACATCAGACAGATATAGAGACACAGAAGAGGGACTCTAAGGAGGAAGTTGACTTGAGAAATAAGAACATTGATATCTGAAAAGAGAACCAAGAATGAAAAGGAACATAATCTTGGAATTCAACTGAGCAATCATCCCACCAGAGGCATGGTTTACCATTGAGCTTACTCTTTCCATGAAAGCGATGTGAATCTAGGGGTGAGTGCCCTGCAATTTCTGATAGGATGCATTATAGTTAATCTTTTTACTATGCCATTTAAGTAAATTATTTTGCTAAGAGCTAATTGGAGTTTGCTGCTTGATTGTTAATGGAAAATTACCACTGGAGGCATGTGAGTTAAATTACCTGACTTTTAACTGTCTTGCTCTTTCCATTGTTTTGCAAGTAACTAAATAGTAGGAACAATAAATGTTATTGAATATTTAATTCAAGAAATATTTATGAGTGTTTATGAATGTAATAGTACTTATTACATGAGAAACACCAATGAGACAAAAATAAAACAATCCCTGACCCTGACCTTAAGGTCAAGGATCATATACTCTATGTTGTACATGGAGGTATATAACAGGTACATAGCTAAGTAAATACAAGGTCATTTAAAGGGGGAGCCATTACTGACAACTGGAGGGATCAATTGAGGGCTGAGGAAGCAGATGGCATCTGAATGGAGTCTTAAAAAGAGATAAAGATTTTAAGAGACAGAAGTGCTGCAGGAGCAAATCCTAGGCATGCCTGACTGCTAATGCAAATAAATAGAAACAGGAATTAGGATATATAGTTTGAGAAACATGTTCTAGTCCACTTTGGCTGGAATTATGAGTGTGAGAAAGGGTAATATATTAAATAAGTTTATAAAGAAAGACTGAGTCATACAATTGTAGATGTGGCAACTGTATTGATTTATTTGGATTTGTTACATTTATATGTTAAAGGGGTGAGTACTACAGGGAGTGAAAAGGGAGAAATCATTACAAATGACAGTATATATGTGTGTCTATGTGTCATACATACATATATATGCATATATACATATTGTATGTTCATGAAAAGAGCATTATTAAAACAAAAACAAAACAAAACAAACAAACAAAATAAAACAAAACAAAAAAAAAAAAAAAAAAAAAAAACTAAAGAAAAGACCAAGTTGTGAGGTCCTTAAAGACATCAACCTAAGGAGTTTAAATTTTACTATAGTAAAGGAGAATTCACTGAAGAATTTTTGAGCAGAAAAGGAACTGTTCACTTGAGAAGCATGAGGTCTAGAAGAGTCTAGAAGAGTTTTACAAATCTTGCCTCTGACCAAAGAAAAGTGCCCATTATCTTTGAACATGTTTCCTTGTCTATAAAACTGGGAAGGCATTAACTTTAGTTGACATCTTGTGTTTATTGTGCCATTCAAAGAGATAATATGTAGAAATCATTTTGCAAACTTTAAAGTTTTTAAGTAGAATTTTATTTTTCAATTACATGCATACTGAAATTTTAGCTTTCATTTAAAATTTTAATTTCAGATTTTTCCCTCCCTAAATGAGAAGCAATTTTATATAAATTGCAGGTGTGTAATTGCATAAACCTTATTTTCATATTAATCATATTTTAAAAGATCAAGAAACCATTCAAAAGAAAAAAATGAAAAAAGGGGAAACAGTATACTTGGATCTGCATTTAGACTCCATCAATTCTTACTTTGGAGTTGGATAGCATTTTTCATGATGAGTCATTTGGAATGGTCTTGAATCAAAACATTGTTTTGCTTTTTTTTTTTTGTTTTGTTTTTTATTCATTTTTCCAAATTATCCCCTCCCTCCCTCCACTCCCTCCCCCCGATGGCAGGTAATCCCATACATTTTACATGTGTTACAATATAACCTAGATACAATATATGTGTGTAAATACCATTTTCTTGTTGCACATTAATTATTAGCTTCCGAAGGTATAAGTAACCTGGGTAGATAGACAGTAGTGCTAACAATTTACATTCGCTTCCCAGTGTTCCTTCTCTGGGTATAGTTATTTCTGTCCATCATTGATCAACTGGAAGTGAGTTGGATCTTCTTTATGTTGAAGATTTCCACTTCCATCAGAATACATCCTCATACAGTATTGTTGTTGAAGTGTACAGTGATCTTCTGGTTCTGCTCATTTCACTCAGCATCAGTTGATGTAATCTCTCTAAGCCTCTCTGTATTCCTTCTGCTGGTCATTTCTTACAGAGCAATAATATTCCATAACCTTCATATACCACAATTTACCCAACCATTCTCCAATTGATGGACATCCATTCAACTTCCAGTTTCTAGCTACAACAAAAAGAGCTGCTACAAACATTTTGGCACATACAGGTCCCTTTCCACTCTTTCGTATTTCTTTGGGATATAATCCCAATAACAGCAATGCTGGGTCAAAGGGTATGCACAGTTTGACAACTTTTTGGGCATAGTTCCAAGTTGCTCTCCAGAATGGCTGGATTCTTTCACAACTCCACCAACAATGTATCAGTGTCCCAGTTTTCCCACATCCCCTCCAACATTCATCATTATTTGTTCCTGTCATTTTAGCCAATCTGACAGGTGTGTAGTGGTATCTCAGAGTTGTCTTAATTTCTCTGATCAGTAGTGATTTGGAACACTCTTTCATATGAGTGGAAATAGTTTCAATTTCATCATCTGAGAATTATCTGTTCATATCCCTTGACCATTTATCAATTGGAGAATGGTTTGGTTTCCTATAAATGAGGGTCAGTTCTCTATATATTTTGGAAATGAGACCTTTGTCAGAACCTTTCCTTTTAAAAATATTTTCCCAATTTGTTACTTCCCTTCTAATCTTGTTTGCATTAGTATTGTTTGTACAGAAACTTTTTAGTTTGATGTAATCAAAATCTTCTATTTTGTGACCAATAATGATCTCTAATTCTCCTCTGGTTATAAATTCCTTCCTCCTCCACAGGTCTGAGAGGTAGACTATAATCTGTTGCTCTAGAATCAAAACATTGTTGAGAATAGCTGTGGTCCACAGCTGATCATCATGTAATGTTGCTGTTAGTGTATACAATGTTCTCTTGCTTAAACTTTAAATTGTTTTAAACAATAGACAACAGTCATGTAAATATATCTCTTATTATCTTTATGAGTATCTGAAAGAAATGAGAAGTAATTGGAGGAAAACAGAATGAATTATTTGCTATTAAATTACTGAAGAAGAGCAGGTATTTATTGTGTGGATTTATGAGGGAATTTTATGAGTAATGTGAACATATGTAGAATTGGTAAAACTATGTAGATGAGTGGATTTGGAGGAGGAATATAGACATAAAAATCAAGGATGACTCTGGGGTTGTCTGAATGACTGGGAAGACAGTCATGCTTTCAATATGAATATGAAGTAGAATTAGAGATTGGCTTATAGGACTGACATAGTCATTGAAAAAGTAAGTAATAATCATATAGGGAATATATGTACTCTAATAGTACAACTTTAAAGCTGAAAGAATGTCAGAATAATAAATGCTATATACGTACAATAACATCATTCAAAATATATAAATTCTTTATACTTATTTAGTTTTGTTAATTTTGAATAATGCATTTTAATTTTAAATTTAATTTTCTGGATTACACTTTCTCAGACTGTTGGTTGGGAGAAAAATCCTTTTATCTAGTCACCCAATATATCTCTCCTTTGGAGATTTTTCATGGGGAATTCATGTTAAAATTTTTGTGTATGAGTGAAAACTTATTATATGGATTATCTTTAACCAGGGGTACAAATGTAAGTTATGTGTTCAATCACTGAGCAACAAATGAGAAAAGTTTTTCTTTTCTTTTCCTTTTTTCTTTTTCATCATTCTGAAAATCAAATTAAACAATATATAGCACATGATGGTGATTATGTTAAATTTTAACAAGAAACATATCCATGTGTTAAAATTTAAATAATTAAACTTTCAATTGTTTTCTCTAAGTTTGCAGCATTTATATTTCCAAAGTTATTAAAGTTTAAGATACCCTAACATTTTTGATACATATTATATTATCACATGACATTCTTTGTATTATTATTTAGCTTTTAAATTAATTGCCAAATAGTTGATACTATCAATAAAAATGTATTGCTGATAATTAGGGAAGTATTACTATGATCTTGAATAGTTAGGAAAGGCTGCATAGAGAACATAAAATGAACTGTATAAATTAAAAAATAGATAGGGTTTGCTGTTTAAGAAAAGGGGAGGATATTGAGAAGCTTCAGTGGGTGAAGTAGGGGACAATACAAGTAAAGACTTGAAATGAAGGAAGATTATATGAATTAATCACTTCATTCATTTATTAATACAAATATGTTGATTATAATATAAGATTATTAATATATTAATGAATATATTAATATTAATTCATGAATGTGAATTAAACCCTCCCCCTTTTCCCTACTGATTCCATTGTAATAATATATTCTCTAGAAGAGGGCACCTCTTAATCTAGCCCTGGGTATTGGCCCTCCCTAATAGGGTTCCTGGTATAACAGAATAAAGGAATCTAATTTGATTGATACAAAACAGGGAACACATCCACTGTTGATAGAGCTTGGTTCTGTGATTACATAACTACAGGAATATCCGGGTAAGGTATTTTCTACTGACATGCCTTCTCTGCAACTTAGAGTTATTTGAGCACCTTCCAGGGTCACATAGGCAGCATATCTCAGAGAAAAAAATCAAATGCAGATTTTGTTTGCCTCTCTATACATTACACAACACCACATATACCCTCATGAAATAGTACACTTTTCATTAATTTAACTGCCATTAACAGAAGGGTAAATAAAAAGACTATTAGATGCAAAACCTTAATGGATTTTTTAAACTCTCAGCTCACTAATAAACATATGGTTCAGTCAGTTAGGTGGCACAATGTAGAATACAATGGCTGAAATTAGGAAAATTTGAGTTCAAATCTAGCCTCAGACCCATACCAGCTGTGTGACCTGTGGCAAGTAAATTACTTGATCTATGTTTGCCTCAGTTTCCTAGTTATTCTCAGTTATCTAGTGGGGTTTTTTATGAGGATCAAAGGAGATAATATTTCTAAAGTAGTTAGTACAGTACTATGCAAATATTTATTCCCTTTACCTGCCCTCCCCTATCAATAAATCAATTTTTATTGTCTTCTTTGTGCAGGCATTGTGAAAAGTTGTTAATGTTCATTCATTTTTTCAGTCATGTCCAAATCTTTGTGACTCAATTTGGGATTTCCTTAGCAAAGATACTGGAGTAGTTTGCCATTTTCTCCTTTTTTTAAAACAGATGAGGAACTGAGCCAAACAGGGTTAATGAGAGTCACACAAGTACTAATAGTCTAAGGCTGAATTTGAACTAAGATATAAATAAAGGCAAAAAAGTCAATCCCTGGTCTCAAGAAGCTCAATCTAATGAGGGAGATAATATATGAATAACTATGTACAAGCAAGTTACACACAAGATAAACTAGAAATAAATAACACAGGGAAGTCCTTAAATTTAAGAGGGTCTGGGAATGGGTTCCTATAGAGGGAAAGATTTAATCCAGTGCTTAAAGGAAGTCAAGGAAGAAAATAGGCAGAAATGAGGAGAAAACATTCAGAATAGCCCGTGAAAATGCCCAGTCAGAAGTCTGAGGAACAGCAAAAAGACTAGTGACACTTGATGGGGATCATAAGTTGTAAGAAGATTGGAAAAGTATAAGTGTATAGGCATCCAGTTTATATAGGGCCTTGAATGCTAAATAGAGGATTTAATATTTGATTGTGGAGGTGATAAAGAACCATGGGAATTTAATTAGTGGGGTTAGGAAGACAGGATCAGACCAAAATTTGCAAAGATCACTTTGACAGATAAAGAATAAAATCAAGTGAAGAGAGGCTTGTGGCAGGCAGATTAACTAGTAGGCTATTGTAATAGCATAGAATGAGGTTTTGAGAGCATGCACCAGGTTGGTGGCAGTGTCAGAGAAAAGAAGGAGCGATATTAAAGGAGGCTTATTTCTAATAAGGATGACTGATAACAATGGGAATAACTCTAAAATCTGACCATATGGGCCAATTTCTTTAGGGAGTCTTCTCCTTTTGTATTTTCTTTTGCATCACTCTCATTTCTCTTCCCTATTTTTCTTCTGCCTCTTTAACTTTGATTTTCTAAAACACTTTTGGGCTATTCCATAGCCTGAGACCAATTCTTATTTTTTCTTGGAGGCTTTGAATGTAGGAGCTTTGACTTTGTTATCTTCTTCTAAGTGTGTGTATCTTCTTCTAAGTCTTCTTGTCACCACAGTAGCTTTCTATGGCCAGAATATTTTTCTGTTTTCTGCTCATTTCCCCAGCCTGTTACTCAGCTTTTAACTTTTTATTAAAATAAGGCTCTGTTTCCATGGTGTAATATCCTAAGGTTCAGGGCTTTTGTGCAGCTGTTTTCAGAGATTTTTCTAGGAACCTGTAAGTTTTCAGTTCTTCCACGTATTATGATCCAAGGAGAAGTGTGTTTGGGTGAGCACAAGTACTATTTTATGCCCTGGAACTGTGAGGAGAGTCCTTACTCCACTTTGGCTATAAGTTCTAGTATTCTAATGCAACAGAGGATGTACTCTCTCAGTGCTAGTAAAGAGACTTTCTTCTGGCCAGTTCAACCCTATCTACAGACTGAGATCTCCAGAAACTGCTGCAACTGCCATTGCTCTCTCACCCTCATAAGACAAACATTTTATGTTCACTTTCTAAATTGTTTTTGATGTCTCTGGACTGAGAAGTCTGGAAACTACCAGTTTTATCACTGATGAGAGGGCCTAAGGCCTTCTGGTTTGCTAGGGCTGGGGCTTGACTTTCACCCTGGTAACAGTTTTCCTGCTGACCTTCTAAGTTGTCTTTGGCTGGAAAATTGCACCACTCTATTTTTTTGGGTTCTGATGCTGTAAAATTTGTTCAGAGCCATTATTTATGGCTTTGGGGGAGAACTTGGGTGATTCCCTACCTTAATTCAATTTCCACCCCGAAATCTTCATCACTTCCAAGAATGTTTCCTTTTTAGAATATTTTGAGATAGTGATCTTTCTTCAGGATTATCCCATGTAAAGAAAGGACTCCAATGGACGATTGATACATTAAAAAGCACAAAATGATGTCAAAGTTTTGATAAAATGATCTTTGACCTCATAAGGATTCATTATGATAGAACATCTGTAATTATGATGGTGGTGTGATACTTCAAGTGGACATATCTTTGACATGAGTCTATCATTCACTACTTTTGGAAGCATGAGAATTTAACTGGATTTTATTTGATTGAATAATCTATGCCAACTTTATAGAGCTTCCCTTTACTATAGCCATTCCAGAAAATCATGCATCCCGCTCTGACTTTGGCCTTTACATGCCAGCTTTGTTTCAATTAGCTGTTTGGATGTGAGACCTGCTGAGTTTTCTCACAAAAAGAGCTGTTTGTCTTTCAGTTCTAATAGATTTCATGTTATTCATAATCATGTGCACATTCATTCCATGGGCCAAGAGTGAAGGAAATCATCTTTGCAAAGGTTTTTGTACATTTTTTAATTGTTTCAAACCCTGAGGAATCTCCACATGACAAGGATACTCTCAAGGTCTCTCTGAAGAACTTTGGAATTGATTATATGACATGGGAGACACTTGAAAAGGACTGCAAGGCATTGTGTGCCCACTTCAGAGAAGGTGCTATACTCTATGAGCAAAATCAGAATTATAAGAGATCAAAACAAATATGAGATGTACACTTTTAGAGCCATCTCTACTCCAAGTGTTCATGTGGACTATTTGTGACTAAGCTGTAGTAGCGCTTTCTGAGCTTGCTTTGGTATGATCAACCACAACTGGACACACTATACCTTGACATAGTGATATCCTTTTGGTACTCTTCAAGAATGAAGGACAATAACTACCACCGCCATTTGACTCAGTTTCCTCAGCAATAAAATGGGCAGAACAACAGCAACTACTTCAAAGGGTTCTTGTGAAGATCAAAGGAGATAATTTGTGTTTTTTTTTAATTAGCATATTGTCTGGAACATAGTAGGTGCTATTTAAATGTTTATTCTTTTCCACCCCCTTCTTGCCTGTACTCTTTGACACATCAGGAGCCAGTGTTGTATTGCAGTTTTTACCAGGGCTCATCTCTTACCTTCTGAGTAGAGTGGATTATACATATAACAATCAACATTTCCGTAAATTGTCTTTAACAATATTAATTTCTTTGAAGATCTCATCAATAATTAATTAATTAATCATGCTTTAATCCTTGTCTCTCTATAACAAAATGAGTCACCCATATCTATCTATCTAAAGACAGATATTCTGACAATGGAAATCCATCACAATCTCTTTGATGCTCCAAGAACATTTGAAGAACTGCAGCTTTTCTTTTCCCCCACTTCTCCTACCTTTCCTCCATAAGCCTTCAGCCTATAGAGTCTCTAATAATCCAGAGATCCAGCTCCAGAAACAGACCTAAAGAGCATCTCATCTCATCTCATCTCTGTCTTGAAAGTTCTACAAAGAATATCCTTCTGTATTCCCAAGGACCCTTGAACTTTTTGCCATCTGCCTCACCACTGCCTCATGAAGACTTTGGAGCATTTTCATCTATCCTGTAGTTGAATTCTCTTGTGTCTTCTAATTAGAAACCAAGAGTCTGTCTCAATTTTCTTTGTTGTGTCTTCCTATCTTGGCATGTAATAAACGCTTAATAAAAGTATTTTCACTTGTATCATATACTAATATTTATTCTCATTATGAAGCCTACACATACATACCAGATATGAATCACTACTATAAACCCCCCTCTCACTTCTGGGACAAAAATGACATTCTGGCTTTCATTCCAACATAATCACAATGAGCATAGAAATGAACTCTCTAGCTGCTTTTAGAAATTCAGGCTGCTGTTTTAGAGGCAGCCCTGGATTGGGATCTGAGGATTTGAATTAATCTCCTAGTTTAACTATTTATTCCATGGCTGTGCTTGTGCCTCATTTTGCTCCTCTGTAAAATAAGGGGAGTAGATACCATGAACTCTAAAGGATAACATACACAGTATGTGATCCACAACATTCCCAAGTGTAGCAGAACCACATGAAAATATAGCTCCTATTTGAATGTTTTGATGGATTAATAATAAAAAATGAAATATATAAACATGTGAGGTTTTCTAAATCAATATGCAGCTCACATAAATCTTTATGAATGGTTTAATAAACCTTATATCTTTTTGATTTTGAGATAACTACTTTAAAACCCCTTTTAACTCTTTCTTGGGGAAAACTCCTCTCACCCCCAAGCCAAAGATATAAGTGTATAAGAAGGATATGAGAGGTAAATGCTCTGAGATCTTTGTGTCCACTTATAAGTGGAGGAAGGTGATTTAAATCTGCAAAGAGAAGTTTGATACTTCCCCATAACACTGTAACCACCTGTGCTCCCTTTCAAGAATTGTCTCTGAAAACACAATTTTGTGGTTAAAGTAAGCCCTTAATCCTTTAAGATTTTTAATGTTTCTAGGCAAGAATTGGAATATAGTCATCATAATCAGAGGGCATGAAGGGGGGAACTCTTAAATCTAAAACTCATCATTCTGAAGCAATATTTTTGGATTTAAGTGAAAACCTTCCTTCAGCATCAAAAGTAGATGCTGAACAGACATCTCTCATGTTTGCCAAAAGAACCATTCAATATATATTAAAACTTTCTCTAAGCAACTTTCATAGACTCAATTTTTAAGTGAGCAGTTTTATAGAATCAGAGTTGATTTTGGCACAGTTGTGCAATATGTGTTCATTTGGAGTTCTCCCTGTCTGTTAGCTGCACATGTAGTACGAGTTTAGGTAGAAGTTGGCTTGTATTAATGGTGAAATCCCTTTCACTGAAGGACATAGGATATGTTAGTGAGTCTTACCTAAATCTCAGAAAATTCTAAAATGGATTGTAAAAATATTGGACTATCAATTACATAAGATTGAGAGTTAATTCATCCTAATAAATGGGATTCAATAAGATAGTCAACAGAGTTGGTATTAAAAACTCCTCTGCTTTTAAATTTTTCCCCATTCAAATGTCATATGATCAAAATTCCCACCATACAATGGGCGTTTCTCTTCTTTAAATATGACCCTCTCTAGAAAAAAATTCTTATTTTCATTTGCAATTTTTTTTAATTAAGTGGGGTTTTTTCTCGGTCACTACCTTTTCAAAAAAAAAAAAAAGTTGTACAAAACTCTTGTAACAATGATGCAAAGTCAAAAAAATAAACAACAAAAAAACAAACAAAAACTAACCCAAAAAACCAAACCCACTTCTTAACCAAGTAATTCTTGCTCAGTGGGGCATATTTTCATATGGGAAGAAAAGTCAAGTAAAAGATCATTTACTGGTTAAGTGACTGTTCTGTGTCCAGTACTAGGCTGGGAGACCTCCCTGAGTTAGAAGATACTCAATCCTAATTTGTTAACTTTGCCTCAGTTTCCCCATATATAAGATGAACTGCATATGAAAATGTTGAACCACTCCAGTTTCTTTGCTAAGAAAACCTCAAATGGGATCTTAAAGAACCAGACATTACTGAAACAATTGAACATAAGACATGGGTAATATTTGTATAGTTGGAGAGAATGTAAGATATAGGGAATTGTAGATAGAATTGACTTGTAAAAATGGGGAATGTGTCTGATAGAAAGGCAAAGTAAAAGACTGATCAACTGCCTATGTCTTGCTATTACTTAAAACACAAATATTCTAATTGGGTAGTCCATGGAAGCACTAGCCATTGAAAATACCCATGTGATCCAAATTCCAGACATCTGTTATAATATAAGTGAGGTCCAAGTTGTTTGCCAGCTAAACCAATTCCTGAGTGGTGTTTACTAAGAGTTGATTTACAAATGGTTTATGTTGATCCCATAATGCAAAGCTTGTTTAACAAACTCAAGTGATAGTCCTTGCTCTCTCCATACTTAAAATATAAAATTGATAGTACAAATTCATCTAGATTTATAGCTCAATGCTTTCCAATTTAGAGGCCTATCAAATAAAATAAGTTGAATATTCTACAAATTCTGACTTTTTTTCATTTGTTTATTCAGAAGTTTTCAACTATAAGTAGTGAAAAAAAGCCCTAGAACAGGATCCAGAAGAACTGAGTTCTACTTTAAGCTCTGTCAAAAGAGAAGTCAATCAATTTATTATGGAAGTACTGGCAGGAACTATGATAGATGCTAGGGATCCAAATAACAATAACAATAGAAAATGAAAACAAACTTCCTGGCCTCGCAAATACATTTTATCACAGGAGAAAATATGTGGACATAAAAAAGAATATACAGAAGAAATGAAAAGTCATTTCAAGGAGAAGAGGTAGGGGTGTGCCACAGCCGGAGTTAGATCTAATTGTTAAATTTTCAGTGTGAGTCTACTTCTTAGGAATCAGCAAATACTACAAATCTGTTTGATTTTTTTTGTTCTGTTGATTATAGATTTAAGAAAGTGATGCAGTAATCTGATAGTGAAAATAAACTTAAAAGTGTGTCATAAATCTTTTTTTTCCCCCCACAGAGCCAGGTGTTAAACTTTTACCCGCTTGCCCTTTGGGGAATGTACTAAGAGTTAACACATTAGGCAATATTTTATATAGAAGTTTCATATTTGAGTTTAGTTATGCAGGAAATTTAGGTGGAGGTGAGCAAGTCATGGAACATATCTGAACTTCATTCAGCTTACTCATCTATGAAATGGTGCTTTTTTTTTAGATTCCTTTCATTTATCATTTGTGACAATCCCTAGTCTCTACTTTTCTGTGTTCCACACATTTTTTAGGTTAATTGGGTCCAGAGAGATATCTGGACTTGCTGCACTGAATTTTTGATCAGCTGAGCTGAATTTAACTAAAATATTGGATCTAGTCATTATGGAACTCTCAACCTGTAATATTATCTCTAATAGTAAGGAAGAAATGTTGAATTTATGTAATCATTGATCTCCAGAAACAAATAGAGGAAGATTCCCAGAGAAACTATGGAAAAAATAAACTGTGAGTGACCCCAATTTAAGAGAAAAGATCCTTTCTCTGTACTTAGTTAGAACTATCACTATCTGATACAATTATTCACCTCATTTTTAGAACTTCCCATTGTCAGGACTTCCATGGTTCATGTTTCCCTATATATTATTGCAATCATTCAATTTAAATACTCTGATCATTTCTGTATGAGGATGCCTCCCCATAAGTGATTCTGTGAAAAGTAACGACTTTGTTTGCTTCTCAGAGTACCAAAGTGAAATTAACCTCTCCACCCCTCACTCATCCAGCAAAGTCTAATTCATTTTTATTAAAAAGAATCCTATAACTCAGTCTGGTAACAAGATAGGACTTGTCTTGACTGAAAGGGAGTGCTTCATTCCATGAAGGATAGTGAATAGGTTGTACATCTATCTATATTACTCATGTGCTTTCTCTAACTTATTTGAAAAGGATTGATATCTAGATTAATTTTTATTCACGCAAATATCAGGGAAAGGATGCTCTGAAAAGCCACAATAATTATTGTTCTCTACTCTTGGCATTAATGAATGTTTGTCACAGAAGGGCATGGTCTTATATGTGGTTTATTACCAATTTTGTCCAAGACTAAAGGAAATTTTACACACACACACACACACACACACTACTAATTTCCCCAGATTTTTAGAAATCTTACCTGAGACATTCATACATATTTAAAGCATCATGAGATGTTTTGCAAAATTTAATGTGATATGGATGTATTTATTATCATTATAGAAAAAAAATAATCATTCTCATTCTGTTCAGGGAAGTTCAGATAGAAATGACCTTACAAGAAGACATTATTCTGCTATAATTCTAAATTTAGTTTTTTAAGAGTTAATGCACAAGTGAAAAATTGTGGCTTTTTGTTGTTGAATAAAAGCATTAGAATGTTAGCTTATCTCCTATAGGCTTACAAAAACATCCTTGGTACAATTCTTATAGCAAATAAGATGAAGGTGAAATGCATTTTATTCTTTTTCCAATAATTTTGGTTTCTTTTTTTACAAGATCTCTGTATTTTTAAATTTTTTCATAGCATGTGATCTAGAGATCATGAGTATTTGGTATGGTGATATCAATTGAAACTATTGTTCTTAACTTTTTGTGGATTGATGCTACGGCTTGATGATTGGAGACAATAGTTTAATTTGTGACCATGTCTAGTGCAATTTATTGATTGTGTTCTCATGGATATTCTGAGGCATGTCTTTGGGGTCTGAGATTTATCATTTATCAATCTATGAGAAAGAGAGTTTTTGTTGTACAGTTCTAATCCCTAGGTCACGTCTTTGCTAGGAGCTGAATTTTTTTAGCCTGTACTGATATGTTTCATGGTTTCTAGTATTTCTGTGTATAATTTGCATTGATCCTCAAGGATAATTCTACAATTTCTAGTGACAATGACATAGTCTTAAATTGTGATTATAAACCATTTACATAAAATGTAATGACTGTTTATGGCCCTCCATTTTCATAAAAATATCCATGTCCTTCAGTCATTTGCTTAAGTCTTGTCTACATTTCATTAACTGCATTCATGTAGATATTTCCCATGGAGGGGCTTATAATTCCATAATTGGATCTTAGCTGTTTCAGAGGTTCTGGCCAGAGGTAAATTTATTTTGGTTAAATTTTACAAATAGTATATAGTATATATTTATTGTCTCCCTTTTCTTTTGTTCAGTAAAGTGATACCTGCCTTTTCAAAAAATATCCCTGAAAGTTTTTGAAAAATGTCTATCAATCTCCTTCCTCTTTTTAGATTGTTAAATGGTTATTTTTCTATAATTAGGTTTGGTGATGAATTCTGTAATTAATTAACATACTTTCTAAATCCTTTGTGGTACACTTTAGAATTCTGAAAGCATATAAAATGTACATTAACATTGGTATTATGCAGGTGTTAGTTGTTTTAAATGCATTCTACTGATTGAGCTTTGATTTTAGCATGCCAATAACACTCCAATTTAAGCTAGCATTTATAAAACACATATATCAGAATGTATCAGATATATATATATATCAATATATATCAGTATGTGCCAATATATATCAGAAAAACCTGAGAAGACACATATGACCTGATATAATGTGAACGTAGAAGAACCAGAAGAATATTGTACACAGTAAAAGCAATATTATACAATGATCAGCTGTTAAGACTTGGCTATTCTGATAAATTCAGTGATCTAAGACAACTTAAAAATAACTTTTTATTTTTTCCCAAATACATGCAAAGGTAGTTTTTAACACTCACCTTTGCAAAACCTTATATTCCAAAATTTTCTTCCTTCATTCCTTCACTCCTTTCCAGACAGCAACCAATCCAATGTAAGTCAAATATATGCAATTCTTCTTTTTAAAAATTAATTAACTAATTTATTATTTTTTTTACAAAAATTTTATGCATAGGTAAATTTTCCACATTGACAATTGCAAAACCTTTTGTTCCAACTTTTCCCCTCCTTCCTTCCACCCCTTCCCCCAGATGACAGGTTGACCAATATATGTTAAATATGTTAAAGTATAAGTTAAATACAATATATGTATAGATGTCAAATAGTTATTTTGCTGTATGAAAAGAATCAGACTTTGAAACAGTGTACAATTAGTCTGTGAAGGAAATAAAAAATGAAAGCGGGCAAAAATAGAGGGATTGGGAATTCTATGTAGTGGTTCATAGTCAACTCCCAGAGTTCTTTCGCTGGGTGTACCTGGTTCAGTTCATTATCATGTGCAATTCTTCTAAACATATTTCCATATTCAATATGCTGCTCAAGAAAAATGAGACTAAAAGGTGAATTTTAAAAATGGGAAAACAAACAAACAACAACAACAAAAGATGAAAATACTATGCTTTCATTCACATTCAGTCTCTAGAGTTCTTTTTCTGGATACAATCCAAGACGATTTTGAAGAACTTAGAATGAAACATACTATCCACCTGCAAAGAAAGAACTTTTGGAATCTGAATGTAGATTGAAGCATAGTTTTTAAATTGTATTTTTCTTCCCATCTGTTTTCTTTTGCAACATGGCTACTGTGAAAATATGTTCATCATGACTTCAAATATATGATCGGTATCTAATTATTTACTTTTTCAAGAAAAGGAGAGAGAGAGAGGATGATTATTTGAAATTTACATTAAAAAGAATGTTAAAATTTTTTACATGTAATTGAAAAATAAGCGAAATAAAAAATATATTGTGGACGAAAAGGAAAAAAAAAGCAACCTTGGGAGGTAGGTGATATTATCATCCCTCTTTTACAGATGAGGAAACTAAAGCACAAAGGTGCCCAGGTCATACAACTAGTGACTGATCTAACACATCTGAACACATGTCTTTCTGACTTCAGATACAGTGTATTATGTACACTCCATCAAATTGTCTCTAGGTTATATTATTATTACTATTATACTATACAATATACCTTTAGTTATCAAGTCACTAGACTGGCTCACTCCATATACATATATGTATCTATACACATACATGTACATATATGAACACCTTTACACATGCACATGTATATGTATGTATGTGTATACACACACATCCACACACACATCCACACACACACACACACACACACACACATATTTTGTTGGTCCAAATATGCTTTCCTTGGCTACAATGTACTTGAGAATAATTATTTAAATACTCTTTTTTTTTTTTTTTTTTTTTTTTAATCAGGGCATCCAGCAAGCAGTATCTGATCTTCACTTGGTGACTGTGCCCTCATTCTCCCCGACAATGGGAGAAAGGCCCAGAGAACTGTTTAACTGTTTACTACTTCAAGACATTTTAAAAGGTAATGAGTGTACAAACAGCATTGGAAAAGAGCACTCTGGTAACATGGCTTAGACTCATGATAGAAAATTCAAACAATATTAGACTCAAAAAGTCAATATTAGACACACTTCTACTAAGGACCTACAAACAAACAGAGTTACTCTGTACACACATTAACAAACACAACTCCAACAGCGATGGCCGCTTTCACCTTTTCAGTCCCATAGTTTACACACAAGCCTTTGTTGACCAGCAGTTTTCATGTTTTAGACTCTTCTCCCTGGCAGTTCCTGTATAGAGAAGACTAGGGTAGATGTTCTTAGATTCAGCATTCTGGGTTGGGATTAGCTCGTAACACAAGTCTTGAAAAATTCATTTTGATCCAATGATATGGCTTTTTTTTTTTGTTAGTAAGAAAAGAGTTGGGAGAGGATGAAAAATGAAATTCATGTAAAAATTATCTGATTTATTACATCTAATTAAAAGCAACATTAAAAATCACTTATTTTGACTGCAATATAATATATGCTTTCCTGCATCTAACTACTGTGCAATCAGTATAAAGTTGCTTTTAAAATATTATTTTATTTTCAATTCAATGAACAAAATATTATTTCCTTAACATAGTGTAATACAAAAGATTATTGCATATGAAACTACAAATATACAATGTATAACTTGCTATTCCCTTCAAATACAAAACAAAGTTATTGTGTACTATTTTTCCTTTTTATTCTTCCCTTCCTCTAGCCCTAGAGACATCTACAATTAAAAACAAATAGATGTATGCGCAAATGAGTATGTATATGGCTATGTCTATATACATATTTGTATATACATGCACATACATGTCAATTTATACTATTCATACATCTATTTGTAAATTATTTCTCTAGATTCAGATAGCATCTTTCTTCACATGCCTTGCACTTTATTGACATAAAGTTTGAGACAAAGGATAAAGAAACTGAGATGCTCTCCACATCTCCTTCCCTTGTGGATTGCATAATCTAATGAATTTAAAATGATGAAAATCCAATATCTCCATTCTTGTTCATTAAATGATAGTGACAAGATTCTTATGAAAGGCTTCCCTCAGTTCTCTCACAAATAGGAGGAATTAAATTAATTATGTGTGTTAGAATTCTACTTATACACTGCTGATTTTAGTGAATGAATTACAGTCAGAGCTAGTACATTGAGTTTTCCAATGTTTTAAAAACCAATCATTTTAGATCCCTTTCAGGTTCTATAAGAAGAATAACATCTAAATGAAAATTCAAGTGAGAGACTTGTTTTTCATTGATTATTCTATCATTTATCATAAATTGCTTTTAGATTTGCATCATCTAAGGCTCATTCCAAGTCTATATAATGGCAATATTTCACATTTTTTAAAAGACAAGTGGTATTAGGATAAAGCTAGACATAAAGATAAATTATGCATATATGTATCCATGATAGCTAAACCTCTAAGTATGTTTATATGCACATATGTAAATACATACTTCAGTTCACTTGAAAATTATAATCCGGGGGCAATTAGGTGGTACAGTGGTTAGAGCACCAGTCCTGAAGTCAGGAGGACCTGAATTCAAATCTGGTCTCAGACACCTAACACTTCTTAGCTGTGTGATTCTGGGCAAGTCACTTAACCCCAATTGCCTCAGGGAAAAAAAAGTATCCAGAATGTTTCATCATTTAAAATGAATAAATGTAGTATATATAAATGATTTTGCTTCTTAAGAAAAGAGGCAGTGTAGAGTAGAGGAAAGATTACTGAGTTGGGATCATGATGTTTTGGATTTAAATTTCACTTGATATTTGCTAGCTTTTAACCACTGACAAGTCAATTAGGCTAATTGAGCTTCAATTTTTCTCACATTAACAAATGTAAAAATATCTAGAAATTACAAAGCTTTTTGAATTCCTTTGTATTCTTGAAGAATATATTAGACGGTATGTATCTATTTCTTGTTCTCTTTTAATAAAATGTTCTACATTTCTCTAAATTCAGATAGAAATGACAATTAATTTTATGCTTGTACAAAGACTAAAAAAAATGATTCATGTAATTTGTGAGACTTAAATGCTATATAAATGTTATTATTGAGGTCAGAATTAGATGACTTAAAAAAACTTGGTTAAAAAAGAGGCAAGAAGGAAGAAATGATGGAAAGCAAATGGTGACCACTAACCGATATCTATCTATCTATCTATCTATCTATCTATCTATCTATCTATCTATATCATATATATATATATATATATATATATCCCTGAGGGTTGTATATTGACTTAGAAAACAACATATTATCCATGTTTTATTTTATTTTTTTATTTTGTTAAATATTTTAACTGGTTTCTGCTTTACTTTCTGGCTACATACTTGAGATGTATATTTGACATCTCTGGTGCAAGGAATAGATAGATTATTACTCCTGGAAAAAGTGGACAGGCCCCCAAATCCACCTCTTTTCCTTCAACATGAAGATTTGAGAGAATAGTTTCAGCAGAGGAGATCAATTGTACATGGAGGGCCAATAAAGAATTATGAGGGGATGTAATAAGGGGTGGCTTGGGGGAAAGGAAATGTACCCTCACAGGGAAGAAATTTGTTTCTTGGTGTTCTCCTGCTCCACAAACACACCTTTAACATAATAAGAAACTATTTGAATAGTGCTAATTATGTTTTTGATTATTATTATGAAACTAATTGGTATAAGATTTAGTACAATATACTCGACAAAGAGAAATATCTTCCCTTTTCTTTCTTTCTTTTCTTTTTTTTTTTTTTTTCTTTTCTGAGGCTGGGGTTAAGTGACTTGCCCAGGGTCACACAGCTAGGAAGTGTTAAGTGTCTGAGACCAGATTTGAACTCTGGTCCTCCTGAATTCAAGGCTGGTGCTCTATCCACTACGCCACCTAGCTGACCCCCCTTTTCTTTCTAATAAGCAACCATAATCATATCACTTTTGTTAATTTTTATAGACCTAACTTTAGAATTTGTTTTTCCAAATTAACTTTGTGTCTTGAATCATTTTATAGCATTTTGTTAAATACTCAACAAAGAGAAATCTTTCCTTTTCTTTCCAATAGGAAACCATAAACATATCACTTTAATTTATTTTTATATACCTAACTTTACAATTTATTTTTCCAAATTGTGTCTTGAATAATTTTACAACATTTTATTAATTATATGTGTTATGTCAAAAGGGAATGTTTCAAACTATTACAAATATTTGCACATCTTTTGGTATAGATTCTTCTTCTTCATTGACCTTTTTGCTTGCTTTAGGCCATCAAACATTTCCCTTGGAGTCAGATGGATTCATGCCTCCTCAGCTACTTACTAGTTTTATGATGTTTCAGCCTCAATGTTTTCATCTGTAAAATGGTGATAACAACACATAACACACATGATTGAATATGAATATTAATTTTTTTAAAAATAGGTATTATATATATATATATATAAATATTTGTATGTGTTATATATATGTGTGTGTGTGTGTGTGTGTGTGTGTGTGTGTGTGTGTGTGCCAAATAAATGCTAGCTTTTTTAAAACTGAATATCGGCACAGATATAATTTTAGACATGCTGATTTGATTTTTTGAACTACATATGTAACAGTTTGTGTCATAATCAAGATATTTATTTCTTTGATATTTAGGCCCTTACAAAATCCAGTGTCAATCTATTAACCTAGTTGCCTTGAAGAGGAAACTTCAACTTAGAATACTCATTGCATTGAATCATAAAGCAGAAGATGATATATATAAAGGCTAAAGTGACTTTCCAATTAGGTCTTTTGCCTGGAGCAAAAGAAAAGAAGATATTCTCTCATTTCCATCAAGACACAGATTGTTATCCTGAGAACATTTGTACATTTGCATTAAAAAAGTCTAAATTAGTCTGAATATCAGATTTTCTTTAGAAAAATCTTCCCAACTCAAGAACTCCTAATTGTTCTTGGCCCCATGCCTTTCCCAGGGCAAGTCAATAGCATACAGCAGGCAAAACCTGGGTGGGGGCTGCTCTTTGATAGGCTCTGATAATGCAATCCTCTTTCCTTGGATCAAGGTATTAAGGTTTAGGTTATTTGTATTGATTTTATGTGCTGCTGTGCAGCGTCAGTCATGCTCATATTTGTGGTTCACAAATTCCTCTTTAAAATGTCACGGGCATTTCATCTCCTTTGGCCATCAATACTGCAAATAGGAGGGTGGGTTTATTAACCCTGATGTCGGCATCCTATCTGCTGCAGTACAGATTCCAAAGGTACATCCTCAATGATGTGTGTGCATATCTTTCTCTTCCTCTGTGTTTTTTTTAATAATAAGAAAATTATTTTTAAAGATTTTTCCTTTTCAATGAAAAAAACAAAACAAAACAAAACAAAAAAACCAAAAAACAACAGACTTTTTTTTTTTTTTTTTCCCCTGGATAGAGAAGCACAGCAAGTTGTTAGGCCCTCTAGTGGTATTCTGATGTTAAAAATTCTCAAGTTTAAGAAATCCTAGGCCTAAGTTTCAAACTTTACATCTTTTGATTAAACAACACTCATACATCCATTAGCAGATGTATGCACAAGGACTTATGTGCCAGTAAACTGTGGTCCTTGGACAAATATGTTTAATTGTGTGTGAAGGGAATCTTTAAGAAACTTTGTCATAGAGGCAAAGGATTTTTGGTTAATCAGGCTTCCCCCTGAGATTCTCCAGCAATTCTTACTTAAATGAATAGCTTAACTAAGCCAGCAATCAATTTTAAACAGATACTTTCCTCTCAGTGTTCAATAACACTGGGCCTTACCAAGATAGAACACAGAAATCCACAATTATATAAGAATAATGACTCTATCTATTAGTTAACTGTCTTCCTATTTTAATCTGTGACCCTTTCACAAACACATAGTAGGAAGAAAAATAAAACACATGTTTTCTCTTATTTCTCCACAAGCCAGCTTACTTAAGCTTTTATTATATTTGGCCATGGGACATTCAGTAAACTTACTGATGATATCAAAGAATGATTTTACAAACAGTAAAAGTTACACTATTGACACCTCCAAATTCTGGAGTATTTACATTGTGTTAGGTGCACACTTGCTCAGGGAGATTAACAAACATTACTAGAAAGGCTGTGGCCAAATCCACCCTGGTTGTTTATAAAACCTTTACAACTCATCAGCTTCCACTAACATACTGGCACTGTTCAATTACCATCACTTTTAGAGAGCCTTAGCAAAACATCCAGTGCCCATGTAAATAGACAAATCTGAAAACTAGCTGGTCTGTTGGCTTACATACTGTAGGTAATGTTTTCTTTTGCTCAAATTTGTTCTGGAAACTAATCACGCTCTGATAAAGCCATCTGCAAATATGAGAAAGATTGACATCCACATGTCAAAGTTTACACAGCCTGACCAAGTGTACATATAGTACAGATGATGTGAGGGCCCTGCTGTTCCGAGTTTCTTCAGGGCCATGTTGGAATGGAACATACACTATAACAATGCAGGCTCCTATGGCCAAGAGAAAACTAAACAGCCATGTCTCCTACCCAGCTGATATCCCAGATGTCCCATCCCCAGGATCAGATTGCCTTTTTTTCAACATTGGCCTCAGAACCTAGCTCTCATTCAATAGCCATCTTCCAAGTAGAATTGTGGAATCAGAAATATTTTGCTAATCTCAAACACAAATAATTGTTTTCCTACAGGTCTCTTTATCTAGGGAATGCTAAGAAGCCAATGTGGTAAGGATGTATTGTCTCTGCTTAGAAATGGTAATGTCTCATATTTAGACTTGAAGGAAGAACTATATCAGGTGTGTCCATATATACAGACACAGATCTTGTACTACTTGGAGGAAATACAGGAAAATACAGAGAAAGTGTTAGAAAAAACTTGAAATTTTTATTTTTTCCTGAAATTTTAATTATTTGAATTCCTGCTGTATGCCCTCAGTAGAATGGAGGGCCAGAACAATTTCTTTTCTTTTTTAAACACACAATGCTTACCACAGGCTATTCTATGTGGTAGGTGCCTGATCATTGTTTCCTGAATTAGATACTCCAAAAAAAACATAAAAATCTTACAAATAATAATAACTTGAGGTGATTATTGACATTACAGAGGAATTCATCATTTTACCAAAGTATTTACCATTTACTATAATGTTCTTTTACAGTTATAGTTCTTAACTTTGTGTGTGTGTGTGTGTGTGTGTGTGTGTGTGTGTGTGTGTGTGCATGTGTATGATGGGCCCACTTTGACAGTTGGATGATACCTATGGGGCCCTTTTTAGAATCATGTTTTTAATGGATAAAGCAAAAAAGCTTAGGATTGTAAAGGAAACTAATGGTTGATGAAAATAAAGATGTCATTTATTTTTTCCATCCAAGTTTGTGGATCCATGAAATCTGGCTGACAAGTTAAAAAGAACTGCTTTACAAAATTAGCTCCTCTGGTGCAATTATTATTATCTTATTCTTTTCATCAGTTTTGGTAAAAGTGATATAGAATGGGTACTTGGATATTATTTCACGTTCTTTGGATTATTTCACAAGTGAATAAAATGTTTTGCTTTTTTTGGTAAATGGTTCAAATAATTGAAATATGAATTCTTTCTTAATAGGCTCTCTTGAAGCATCTTTGGAGCAAGTCTTGGTAGAAGAAATCATGACAGGGTTGATATGTACCTATTCACTTTCTCACATAGTTTTTATTTCTTCTTCTAGGTCTATATTTAAAACTTTTTTTCATTCTCAATTATTTGGAAATTATGGTTATTCAGTATTGTGACATCTATTAAAATGTTTATTTTTACCTTTTTGGAGACCAATTTTATGTATGGAGAATTTTGAGAAGCAAATTTTTATTTAATAAAGTTATAGTTTGAGTACAGTTACCTATTGAATACTAAAGATTATGTTGGGGTCTGCATTTTGTCTTATGGTACTCTAAAATATGTTAATTATTTTGATTTATACTTTTTGATGAACAAAAATATATTTTTCTCCTTTCAATCCATCTCTGCCCTCTGATGAAAAAAGAAAGAAGAACAGTATCCTTATGAAATATGACTTTATTTTTCATTTCAAAAAATTTGGTAAATTTTACATGTGTCTGTGTTTGTGTATATTTATTTATACACACTTTCATGTATATATATATATATATACATATATACACATAGATTTACATATGCAAATACATATATAAACACTATACATCTCTGTGTAAATACAGACATACATTTCATGAAGTAATGTGTTCTAGTTTCTAACGTTTCCTTGCACAATCTTCAATGATTAAGCATAGGATAATTGGGAATAACCCATCTCTAATTTCTGGTGGTAAATGATCTGATCCTGAATTGCTATCAAAATCTGTTTCATTTTTGTAAAAAAAAAAATTGATGCTTTATTTATTTGAAGCTTTTTTGGTCAACATATTGTCCATTGAACTAATGCGATAATACCCTTGGAGGGCCTTTTTATTCCATCTTGGATCTTAGTTTTTTAGTAGAATACATGTAGAGATGAAACACTTTTTACTAATATTTGAAAAATCCCATGGTGAATTTTTTTTAAGGTGTTGACCTTTACTCTTGTTCTGTGAAGCAATGATTATTCAAGAAGAATTTTTAAGTGTTGTCTATTTATTATATTCACCAAGAATGTTTTAATCTTCTTTTATAAATCTTCCTATAACTTTTAGGATTATGATTTTTAAAAATATTGTATAGATTTTTATTCAGAAACTGTCTAAAACTATTTTTCATTTTACTATTTCAGAAGAAATACCTTCCTTCTTCCTCCATCTTCTCTTCCTTAATAATAATGAAGACACACATTTTATTAATCAGCAAACCTTTCTTAAGTACTTATTTTATGCCCAACACATGCTTAGTGCTAGGAAAGTAAAGAAAAAGCAAAAACAGATCTTGCCTTCAAGAAGCTGTAGTCTAATGAGAGAGACATTGTACACATATGCCAATATACATATGTACATATACAAGATATATAAAACGTAGATATTTGTTTTGTACAGATTGATTAGCAGTCGTTTAGGTGTTTTTCTCATAACAATCCATTTGCAGCCATTATTAAATCAAACTACATTTTAATTCACAGTTTAAAAACTACATATAAGAGCTAAATTGAACTTTGCTTCTATCTAAATGTTTCTGCTGCTCATCCTGATGAGATTGTATCAGTCAAATTGTCTGCTCTAGCAATCTGATCACTTGACATTCTTGCCATTTTTCTCTTTCTTGTTACATAATAATAGATATTCAATAATATGTAGAAGTTATGCCATTATTATAAAATATTTATTTAATTATTATATTTTATATTATAAAATCATTTTATCAATTATATTTGGAATTATATCAAAAAACTTTTGTTCCCAAATTGTCTTACTGAAAACAAACTATACTGGATCTTAAAATCCTGTTTATGAAGAATATTCTCCAAAGCACTAACTTAAATAATTTATATCAAATAATAATAATCATATCAAGTATTATTATTATATATTTTATTAACAACAATAGCTAGTATTTACATGATGCTTCCTATGTGCCATATATTGTGCTAAATGTTTTGCAGATATTGTCTCACTGGATCCTTACATCAGCTCTGGGAGGTAAGTGCTATTATTATCCCCATTTTGTAGTTGAAGAAACTGAAGCAAACAGGTTAAATGACTTATCCAAGGTCACATATCTAGAAGTGAGGCTTTATTTGAATTTAAATCTTCAGGCCCTTTGGTAAAGACCACATTTATTCATTCTTCATGCTTTCATATGACATCATTACTGACATGAATGATTTCAATCTACTTATACCAGGATTAGTTTTAATATTTTAATATTCTATATGGCCCTATGTTATCCATCTTTTATACCGCTTTCTTTTCATGTCAGTCTGCCCTATTTTCTAATCATACTTTTCCTATACAACATGTTACATTAATTTTTGTAATAAAATATATATGGCGATATGTAACAGACTATTTTTGTAGTGAAAATACCAAGAATATGAATAACTCTGGTTTTGGAAATGCATTAGAGACTGATCAAATGCCATATGGATTTATGAAAGGGCGTTAATCCTTGTCACCTATTTCTTGTCGTTCAGTTATTTAAGTCATGTCTGATTGCTACTCCATTTGTGATTTTCTAGCAAAGATACTGGAGTACTTTGCCATTGCAAATTGAGTGAAGCGTCTGAAGTCAGATTTGAACTCAAAAAGATGAGTCTTCTTGACTCCAGGTTGAGTGCTCTACTCAGTGAATCACTTAGTTACCCCCATGTCACCTCTATCCAAAGGCAATTATATGTCCTCTAAAATGGTCATTGCTATAATGTGCCTTGTAACTGTTCTATTTACTTTTGAGTTTTGTTTGTAGGAAGACAGCCTACTTTTTTTCATGATTCAAGGTGAGAATTAATAAGATGCTTTGCTGTGTGGCACTTTAAAAAAATAACATGGAAAAATGATCATTAGTCTTGCTTCTGAGTAAAAAGGATTTGCATTTGGCTTTCATTGTGCAAACAGGGCTTTTGTTGATTTACCAATAGGGACTTAATACTTGGGGTTTTGGATTAGATTCCAGAAGTTGGCAACTATGCTCTAAAAATCTAAACACAGAAGAGAGAAAATAAATCTCTAGCTCCTACTTACAAAAATATTTATGTGAAATTGAATGAACTTCCTATCATGTTGGTTAAGAGAATAATGCCATTATTACCCTAGTGTCCTGTCATGAATTATGTGGCTTGGTGGCTGGTTCAGGGTTGAACCAAGTTGAACAATTTGCACACAAAATGGATCATGCTTAACAAACTGGAACTAAATGAAAATTTCAGAATCCTTATTGAGAACTTGGGACTTTGCAAAAGATTCTTGCCCTTGCTTATCATTCTCCTTTATTCCTAATGGAAATACTCCTATCCTCTAATGGATCTTATCTTCTACTTCTTGCTTGTATTCTCAATGTCCTAAGTGCTCTTAGTCCTTCTGTTCTCAGAAAGATACATTCTGAGAAGAAAATATTGCTTTTAAATATTTTACAAATATCCATAATGATAAAATCTCTTTTAAAGTTTAATCATAAGATTGACCTTAAAGCTTCTAAGGTTATTATGAAGTTCTAGTCATAGGTTAGGTATAGTTGCTAGAGAATTAATTCACAATTACTTCTGAAATTAATTTAGGCAGTCTTACTTTATGACTCACTCTAAAGAATTGTGTTGAGTATTCATATTATTACTATAATGTCAAGTAAGAAAATAGTACTTAGATTCAAAATTATCCAGGAAATACATTCACTTGGTTTTAGGAACCTTTAAATTGATAAGGAATTATATTTTCTGCATGACAGTGATGATGGCATTCATATAGTACCAACTATTTGCTAGACATTGTACTAAAAACATTACAAAAATATTTCATTTGGTCCTCAAAAAGTCTTTCTGATCCAGCTTGATATGAAAAAAAAGATTAATATATAAATGAAATAAAAAATTGAATTCTGGTTATAGGGCCAGTAATTTAGATGGGAGATGACCAGCTGTTATCTGTGTAATATATAAGCAGTTTCAAAGTATTGAAGGATCTCTAAAGTTCTTTTTTTAGAACCAGACATTGTTCTGACAGTTTAACTGTCTCTTTTATCTTAAATTTTTTTTTCTGCTTATATTTTGTTCTACTCCATCAGCCATCTTATTTTATATAGTCCTACTGTAGGAGCCAATTAAGTTCATCACCATTTGTTCTGTATTTTAACAGTTTATAATGACAAAATTTTATATTGATTTATTCCTTAAAATAATTATTTCATTGTCATTTCCTAGATGCTTTATGTTTACAAAGAAAATCAAGAAAATCAAAACATCCAATATAATAACAATAATTGGTTATGTACATGACTATTTTCCTGGTATTACCTTGCCTTTCTACCAAAAAGATGTGCTTCTTATTCTGATTTACAAGATCTCCATTGATTTTTTTTTTAGTTACTTTTAGTTCAACTTCATTTCTGTCAACTTTTTATGTGTGTGTGTGTGTGTGTGTGTGTGTGTGTGTGTGTGTGTGTGTGTTCTCTTGGGTTCTTATTTAATCTTGTAACACTTCACAGATAAATTCCAGGCTTCTCTGCTTCTCTTGTCATTCCTTGTCATTTTAAATGCCTAGTTATATTTCATTACATTCATATGTCATAGAGGTTTTCAGGTATTACCAATTCAACAGATACTTGTTTTGCCAGTTCCCTGCTCCTCACCCCCAGATTCTCCTATGAATATTTTGATGTATTGTATCCTTTTGCTTCTTTCCTTAACTTCATGTGTTTTCTACCTAGTAATGGGATCACTGGGTCAAAGACTATGAATGATTTAATCATTTCGCTTGCAAAATACCAAATTAGTATCCAGAATGGTTATAGTATCTCAGTTTCTATCTTCCCACCATCCTTGTCTCATTGACTATTTTCCCCCTGTTTTCATCAGTGATATTTCCAGATCATAACTGGCTTCCCTTCCAACCATTCGTCTATGTGTTTTTTTTTTTCCTCCCAGAAAATAAGCACATTGAAGGCAGGAAAAGAAATACTGATTTTAAGCACACATTAGACAAACCTTTGTATGTGTATGACCAACATCTAGCACAATATTCTTTTGAAAATCAGATTTGTTTAATTCAAATATTTTCTTATTGTTTCAAAATAGTTTCATGTGGTTAGTTTGCAGTTTTTCTTTTAAATTTCATATCCTAGGGGCAGCTAGTTGGTGCAGTGGATAGAGCACCAGCCCTGAAGTCAGGAGGAACTGAGTTCAAATTTGATCTCAGACACTTAACACTTCCTAGTTGTGTGACCCTGGGCAAGTCACTTAACCCCAATTGTCTCAGCAAAAAAAAAAAAAAAAAAAAAAAAAAAGAAAAGAAAAAAAAGAAAGAAAAGAAAGAAAGAAAATTACATATCCTTTGTGACTTTGTCTTCTGGTTCTCTGCATTCATATTTATTCTGCATATATTCTGTATATTAAACTCATAGTAGTAACATTTAATGAAACTATATCTCTCATAAATTGTTTTTCTTTTCTATTTTAATCGATTTAATTTTTGCAAAATGTTTCAAATTTTCTTCATCAAGATTATCCAAATTATCTTTGTTACTTTTATCTTTCATAGTTAAAATTACTTCCTTTCCAAAATTATCAAAATTGCCTAATCTCATTCTTTTTCTCTATTTAAAAAATCCAACCTCTTATTTTCATGAATATATTTTGAGTTTATGACATATAGTATATCATATTGATATAAACTTAATATTATCTAAACTTCTTTCCAGTTTTTATTAAGCATTTTTTATCCAAAATGAAAGTACTTTCCTCAGTAATTTATGCTCTGAGGCAGATTTCAGAAAAAATTTGGAAAGATGTGTATGAATCAGAAAAACATTATACACTGTATGCAATTGTGTGATGATCGATTATGAATGACTGAGCTCTTCTCAGCATTACCATGATCTAAGACTAAGCACAATGCACTCATGAGAGAAAATGCAATCCACATCCTTATAAAGAACTGATGGATTCTGAATTATTTTCAATTATTTTTTCATGTTTTCTGGTCTGTTTCTTCTTTCATAGCTGTGACTAATATGGCAATGTCTTACATAATTGCACCTATATAACTTATATAAAATTGCCTTTCATTTGAGGAAAAAGGCATGGAAGAGGAAGGAAGAAAAAAATTGGAATTCAAAATCTTGTAAAAATGAATGCTAAAATTGTCTTGACATTTTTAAACTGGGGAAAAGTAAAATGCTAATAAGACAATTTATGCTACTTAGCTTTTCAAAAAGAGACTATTTTATGATTTTGTTATGGTGATTATGATTTTTTTTTGAGTTTGAAAAGCAATTGGAGTTAAGTTGCTTATGTAAGGTTATACAGTTAGTAACTATATCTGAGGTCAGATCTGAACTCAGGTCTACCTGACTACAGAGTTTGCACCACTCAACTGACCCTACTTTTTCTTTTTGTAAATAATTTCAAATTGTTTGAATGATTTATAGAATATAAGAAAGTTTGATATCCTAGTAATGTTATATCTACTTTATATTGCTTTTCATTATTTCCCTGGACATTTTAGCTCTTTTCTTCTTTCATTGGAATTTTATTATGATTTTTGTTTCATTCATAGTAATTTGACTGGAATAATTTTCAATCTGTAAATTATTTCAGTAGTATTATAAATTTTATAATATTGCCACAATCTGCTTATGAAGATAGTATATTTTTCATTCCAGCCATCCATTCATTTAGCCAGCTAGATAGCTATCTATCTATGTATCTATCTATCATCATCATCTCTTATCTATATTTATAAATAATAGTTTTGTCCTAATACTCATTTGAAACTTAAATAGTCAGAATATGGATAGATTGACTGTCAGATATATTATTCATTTTCAAGTTATTTCAAATGAAATTTCTATTATTCTAATTTATTCCATGATTTTTCTAATATTGCATAGTAAGGTTAATGTGTTCTGTATTTTTTCTGCATTACTGAAACTGTTAATTATCTCAGTTTCTTTGCTTATTCCATGGAATTTGCTGAGTAAACCATAATATCTATCTGTAAATAGCAAAAATTATATAGATTTGATTCCCATATTACTATTTATGGCTTTAATCATGTGTTTTTGTCTTATTGCTATACATAGAATTCCCAGAACTTTAAAAAATATTATTGTATAGCAATGGGAGTAGTATTTCTTTACCTTCATTTATCTAATGTTTCTCTCTATCATTGTTTTTAGATGTATGTTTTTGCTATTAAAGGAAACTTCCATGCTAAAGCTTTTTTTAAATATCAGTGATTGCTGCACATTTTATATTTTCTTTTCTTTCCTTTTTTTGTGTTTTTATTTTGTTTTTTTTTCTCTTTTTCTGTTTTTTTTTTTAAATTAAAGCTTTTTATTTACAAAATATATGCATGGGTAATTTTTCAACATTAATCCTTGCAAAGTCTTCTGTTTCTAATTATCCCCTCTGTCCCTCACCCCCCCATATGGCAGGTAGACCAATGCATGCCAAATATGTTGAAAGATATGTTCAATCCAATATATGCATATAACATATATATGTATATGCATATACACACATATAATTATCTTGCTGCACAAGAAAAATTGAATCAAGAAGGAAAAAGATTGAAAAAGAAAAAAAAGCAAACAAACAAAACCAGAAAGAGTGAGAATGCTATGTTGTGTTCCACATTCAGTTCCCACAGTCCTCTCTGGGTGTAGATAGTTCTCTTAATCACTAAACAAGTGGAATCTGTTTGAATCATCTCATTGTTGAAGAGAGCCACGTCCATCAATTACTGCAAATTTTCAAGAAATTTTCTTGTGTAATTATATAGTTTTAAATTGTAATTCCTTTGATTAATTGTTATATTTTCCTCTAAACTTGAATCTAGAAATTATAACATATCATATAATATGATATACTTTAATATGTCACACCATATTATATGTTGTGTATAATCTAGTATATTTTGCTATATCACAGTATATGACATTATGTTATATGATATGACATTTCTTATTACATGAAAGGCCTTCTACTATCATATATACATATATATGATAGTATATGAGATAGAAAGATGAAAACTCATAAGACAAAACTATGTAACAATTACATGCTTTTCACTCCTTGACTATAAAAAGGGAGATCAGGATAGTTTATTTGTAGGTAATGGATTTTAGAAATGATATTTCTCTGGGCTTCGTGTAGAGAATGAAGAGTGAAATTGACAAAGCAGTTTAACCCTTGCTCACTTTTTTCATGTAAATCTATATAAATTGACACAAGTCACACGAGGTCAAATGGTATAGATTTCAATTACTGATGGTTATTTCTCTACTTGGACATTGGTGATCCCTCAAAATTGGGACCACAGTTGAATACCCCCAAAATTATGAAATTATATTACTTGCTCTCTGATGACTCCAAAGTTATTTAGTCAATTAAAATTATAAACTCCAAAGTAGGTAACCAACCTTTTCATAAATAGGTCCTGTCCCTATTTTGAGAAATGCGATCATGTGAGATAGAAACTTCAGTTTGTCTGAGTTCATGAACTTCACATTTCCTTTTAGAGTAAAATTAAATTAATGTCCTATATGAACAGTTATATGTAAGTTTTGAAGAAGAATTGAAATTAAATATTCCTTTTTTTCAGATTTCTTTAGTAATTTTCAATTAGAACTGAAGATGGGAAGAGATATTACATTAAGATATCTTGATATGAAAAAAAATTCTATCTCCCAAGTTAAATTCCTTGGCTATCTCCCATGTTCTCTTTAGCTAATCCAGCCTGATTTCATATTTCCCCAGTGAAATTAAGCACCTTTCTGCTCCATCTCCAAATAGTGTATTATTCAATCTCTGTATTTTTGCTTAAACTCTTTCTTGTCCCTAGAATGAATACCCCTTCTCTCTTGCTCACTGTTGAATACTTACCAATCAAAATCAACAGCTGACTTATTTAGGAAACCTTTTATAAATCACCATACTGCATCTCTTTCTCCTCCAATAGGTAATGGCATACTTTCCCTTATACACATATTTCAGAATTTTGTTTGGGAATTCTTTATTTTTATTAAAGCATTTTTCAAAACAAAACATATGTATTGATAATTTTTCAACAATAATCCTTGCAAAACTTTGTGTTCCAATATACCCTGCCTTTCCCCCCAACCTCTCCCCTATATGATAACTAATCCAATTTTAAACATGATAAAAATATATGTCACATCCAATATATGCATACATATTTATTCAATTGTCTTTCTGTACAAGAAAAATCAGATCAAAAAGGAAAAAAATGAGAAAAAATAAAATGCAATCAAGCAACAATAAAAAGAGTGAAAATGCTATGTTGTGATCCACTCAGTTCCCAAAACTCTCTCTCTGGGTGTAGATGTCTCTCTTCATCAAAAAATCATTGGAATTGGCCTGAATCATCTCATTGTTCAAATGATCCATGCCCATCAGAATTGATCATTGTATAACCTTGTTGTTATCATGTACAATGATCTCCTGGTTCTGCTCACTTCACTTAGCATCATTTCCTGTAAGTCTTTCCAAGCATCTCTGAAATCACCCTGCTAATCGTTTCTTACAAAACAATAATATTCCATAACATTCATATACCATTACTAATTCAGGCATTCTCCAAATGATGGGTATCCACTGAATTTTGGAGAATTCTTTAATTCATTCCTCAGGGCAGTTAGGTGGATACAATGTCAGGCCTGGAGTCAGAAGGACCTGAGTTCAAAGGTTACCTTAGACACAAATTATGTGACCATGGACAAATCATTTAACTCTATTTGCCTCAGTTCCTCATCTGTACAATGAACTAGAAAAGAAAATGGCAAACCACTCCAGGATCTTGCCAAGAAAATCCATAAAGAATTGTATTACTGATTGACTAAACAATAATAGAGGGATAAAACATTCATAGTAATAGCAAAGATGGCATACTTAGAGGTAAATATTAAATAGAAGATAGAATATGTATTGAAAATTTGTAAGAAGTAAAGGTGTTTAGGTAGAATATCTCAAATGCCAGATTAATCAATTTAGACTTTCTTTTATGGCATTGGAGAATCATTTTGTGACCAAAGGAATGTCATGATAACCATAATATTTTAGGCAGAGAGAATGAAAGCTGAATTAAATGATTCCTGTTGGAGGGAGGGAAAAAGGATACTGGTAAGACCTGGGGAAAAAAGTGCTCTCATTAAATAATAATGATGATGAGGATGAGGATGATGACAATAATAAACACTTTTTTAAGGTTTGAAAAGTACTCTATATGTTATTTCATTTTATCTTACCAACAACCCTGTGAGGTCGGTTTTATCTGCTTTTTAAATTTGAGGAAACTGAGGTTGTGACTTGCTCAGATTTACATGCTTAGTAAGTATGAGTCCAGAATAGCATACCATTTACTGGGACATCCATGTGCTCTATGCACTGATGAAACGGGACTTTTTAGCATATAGATGATAAGAGTGGGCATGGAGATTTGATGAACATAAAAACTGCACTAGTTTACCTGGCTGATGCAATATCTTTAGGTAGAGGATGTTAGGGAGTTTGTTTCAAGAAGAAAAATAATGAAATTTAAAAGTACAAGTCAAGATTAATTTTTGATGTAAGAATAGAATCTTCAGGAATGGGACCTTCAGTTGGCAACTGAATCTTCAGATGGGACCATAGCTCAGTGAAAGAACTCACATAGCAGTCATACTACATTTGGATGTGTACTTGTGTGTGTGTGTGTGTGTGTGTGTGTGTTATGCTATATAGGAAAATGTGTGATGACCCTAATCCTTGATTCTAAAATAATGTAGGGAAAATTGTACCCTAGAATTATTATGGAAAATGTTTTCATTTTATTCTTTCTACGTCACTAAAGAAAATATCCCTTTGTGAAAAACTATGAAAGGTTAAGTCATTATACAGAACAGGGGTGTTAAAAATAACCCTCCAATAATAAGAAGAAAACATCCAGTAGGGGTTAAATTTATATCAATTAGAGAAGAAAAGCTCCAAGCTCTAGGGTCTATCCCCTGAAAGCATGAAGGTTTGATATGACAGGGCTTACCTGTAATTGAGATAGTTGGCCAGAGCCTGCTCATTACGCATAGAATAAGTTCCACATGAAAAGGGCCTTCTTTCTTCTCAATGCTGGCTTGCTCATTGGACTTTTCTTATATCATGACAAAGATTTCCACAAAAAGTGTCTCTCTAGATTGAGTACTTTTAAAACGGTTAAACATTCATATACACATATGCATGCATACATGTACACATATATGTATATAGGTACACATACAAACACACATTTATAAACAACACACATATATCATCACAATATATCTATGTGTATATATATATGTATATATACATATATGTGAAAAAAGGGGGAAAAATCTTTCCCCTCCTCTGTATACATATGCACATCCAAAAATTAACAAATATCTTTAAAGCTAAAAACTAACTGATATTTTTGTTGCTCTTTTAATGGGACCAGTTTGAAAACTACATAATGGAAATTTAGGGAGATATAATAAAACCATTTTATAACAAATATCCAGAAGGTATCATTGTTTCCCCTGAGTGTATTTTATTCATTAGTCAACCAACAAATCTGTTTCAGCATCTGTGGAGATTATAATGCCATGGAGATTATAATGTTTCAATATTTTAAAGGATCAGGAATTGAATTCACAGCTAAAGATCACAGCTCTTTCCAGATCTTAGCAGAGAATTACATGATTTGCTGTGGCCAAAAACAATTCATCATTGGATGATGAATCCTCTGATGATGAGATTTTCAGAAGTTATTTATGCTATTTTTCAGACAACAAATCATTTTGTTTGTCTCTGATATCAAACTGAAACTTTTTTGATCTTAGGAAAACCTTTCTGAGTTTGCATTTAGTTAAAAAACCTGACAGACTTAGAATTAACTCCATTCCATGAAGATATTATTATCTTATAAGTGTACTTCTCAATCTGGAGAAGAAAACACATGAGATAAAATAACCAAATCCAAGCATGTGTTGTATGCACAAGTGTTTTGTAAACACATAGAACTTTACAGTTGGAAGAGACATCATAGTCCAACTAATTCAATCCTCAAAATAAGTTGTCATCTGCAACATGACCAAGAGTCAGCTAGTCTTTGCAAGAATTCCTCCTAAGCAATCCATATACTTTGTGTAGTCTCTAGGTGCTAGAAAGTTTCTCATCCTACTCCTTTTGTTGTTATTGATGTTGTCCTTCTTCCTCTTCTTCTTCACTTTTTTCTCTTCTTCCACCTCCAACCGGTTACCTCTATTCATTTAAAGTAACTAACACAATACTGTAGCTATGATACTCTTAAGCACACAATACCTTTATTTGAATTAATTGGTCAAAAGCATCTAAACTATTGTTTCAGGGGTATATTTGGATTAATTAAGGAGACATAATCACAATATGCAAGGCATATATAAAATCACTCAAGTAAATTTTCATTCTAGCATTCCAGTGCAATGAGAAAATTTGTCATGGATATTTGAGGTGATGCTTTATAAGAGCTATTTTTAATTATAGCCACTTAGCAAATAATTCCTCTCTAAAAGTTAAATCTGAATGACTAATTAACATCACAGGGAAGGGAAGGATGTTGTGTGGGAAGTTGTGACTGATAGTAGTAGAAAAGAACCTTTAACTTAACTGGATTTCTCCCTAGAACTGAAAAGTAGTTGCCCTCTGAAAAAGCCTGCATGTGTGAATGGAAGTTGGAAAAAATTCTGAGTTTACTGACATCAAACCCAAATTTGTTTTTTTGTAACTCTCTCCCATTGTTCATAATTTTGTTCTCTTTTTTTGTGGAAATTTATTTTATTTGATTACAAATGTTTGTAACAGGTTTTTCTTATCTTTTTTTTTTTTTAGAATTTTTTTCCACAGTATATATGCATGACTAATTTTTTTTTATAATATTATCCCTTGTATTCATTTTTCCAAATTATCCCCCCTTCCACTCCCTCCCCCCGATGACAGGCAATCCCATACATTTTACATGTGTTACAATATAACCTAGATACAATATATGTGTGTAAATACCATTTTCTTGTTGCACATTAAGTATTAGCTTCCGAAGGTATAAGTAACCTGGGTAGATAGACAGTAGTGCTAACAATTTACATTCGCTTCCCAGTGTTCCTTCTCTGGGTGTAGTTATTTCTGTCCATCATTGATCAACTGGAAGTGAGTTGGATCTTCTTTATGTTGAAGACATCCACTTCCTTCAGAATACATCTTCATACAGCATTGTTGTTGAAATGTATAGTGATCATCTGGTTCTGTTCTTTTCACTCAGCATCAGTTGATGTAAGTCTCTCCAAGCCTCTCTGTATTCCTCCTGCTGGTCATTTCTTACAGAGCAATAATATTCCATAACTTTCATATACCATAATTTACCCAATCATTCTCCAATTGATGGGCATCTATTCAACTTCCAGTTTCTAGCTACAACAAAAAGAGCTGCCACAAACATTTTGGCACATACAGGTCCCTTTCTGCTCTTTAGTATTTCTTTGGGATATAAGCCCAATAGCAACAATGCTGGATCAAAGGGTATGCACAGTTTGATAACTTTTTGGGCATAGTTCCAAATTGCTCTCCAGAATGGCTGGATTCTTTCACAACTCCACCAACAATGTATCAGTGTCCCAGTTTTCCCACATCTCCTCCAACATTCATCATTATTTGTTCCTGTCATCTTATCCAATCTGACAGGTGTGTAGTGGTATCTCAGAGTTGTCTTAATTTGCATTTCTCTGATCAGTAGTGATAATTTTGTTCTCTTGAGCAAAACAAAAGTCAGTCTCTCTACCTATTCAATGATTTTCCTTTAGTGTGATACTCAAATAGGGAATTATGCCCAGAATCTCATCTGATTAGATCAGAGTTCAGTGGAATTATCATCTTATTTCTAAAAGAAATTAGAAAAGGAAAAGATGATTGTCATCTTAGGTTTTATTAAAACGTTTTCATGAAAGATAAAAATTTTGACTGTTAAAATAAAGGTTTTAGATTATTGGAAAAGAGCCAAGAATATAATACTTCTAATAGATGGGGTAACAACAAGGGAAATAAATAGCAGATTTACAAATACTCCTGTATTTGGAGGATAATGAAAAGATCACATGAACTACAGAATATTTTTTAATAAGAGGGGTCTTCCTATCTTGGCCACGTTAGAAATGTTGGTAAGGACCCAATCCTACTCCTAAGCAGCATGGGAACTTTGACTTGTTCCATTAACAAAATGAGCCACTTTAGCTCTCCTTAGGCAACCTATTTGCCTGCCAGCTCCCAGAAGCTTCATTATATTGATGCTAAATCTAATGTCGACATCTTTCTCTATAACTCACTGAAGCTCAGCATTCTTGAGCTGATACTGCGAGATCTACCAGCCTCAGCCTCCTGGGTAGCTGAGATGATAGGTATGTACCACTATTCTTCCTGGATGAACTATAAATATCTAAGTAAGAAGGTGACATGTTTTAGGGAAGATTAAAAATGAAACACTCTTCAGGACAGATTAAAGGAGAAGAAACTGAAGGCAGGCAGACTAATGAGGTCCTTGCTGTAGTAGTTTGGATCGGAAGTAAGAAGAGCTTTGGCAAAATTGCAGCAGCTGTAACAGAAAAAAACTATGAAGCAAGATCTAACTGAATGTGATGTGATACAAACAGTGATGGAAAGGAAGATAGCAAAAAACAACTCTCAAGACTGAAGAGCCAAAATAAATGGACAAAATGAAAAGAAAGGCAAATTTAGGGGGAGTAAGTTGATTTTGATTTTGGTGATCCTATAAGGCCATTGAGGTTAGAGGGTTTCCAAAAGATAGGAGGGTAGCCTGCACTTTTTGTAGGTGCTTGTCAGAAAGACTGGCCTGATATCTCTAATATATCTACTTAGTTTAACATCACAGGAATTCTCCCATATTGCTTTGGTAAGTAGCACATAATACATACTTACCTGTACATATAGAGACATAATAGGTATATACATACATATATATATATATGTATATGTATATATATATATACATATACATATATATATATATATATATATATATACTTATGCTCTCTGTTTTTAAAAGTTAAAATAACTGCTAATAAAATGTACATTCATTTCTGTCTGTTTCCCTTTCTCTCCCCTCCCAAATTCAATCCCAACCATGGAATTATGAAGAAACAAAATGATTCTTTTAAAAAGTATTTTTCTTGCTATACTTTGAATTTCTCTGCAATATAAATGCAAGACCAATTGGGATGATAAACAAAGCTAGTCTATCTGACTTCAAAAAACAAATAAACATAAAGGCAGATGATGATTTCCCTGTGGAAATTTTCTTGGGGATCTAAGTTATGGAGAGGACATGGGATGAGAATATTCATGCAAGCCAGGATGGTAGAGAATTCAGCTTCTACAAGTGGGTTGAGTAAACCAATCCAAATAAGGAAATACTCTTAAGATTGGCTAGAGTAGATAGTTACATAATGTTGAGAATATCTTTCACCTGCTTCTTAATACGCAAATACACAAACACAAAGTTTTAAAGTGATAATGCTTTTTAAATTCAATTAGATCTATACTTTCATTGATCTGAGTATTCTCTTTAATTTAGGATGTAACATTTCTGTGACTGTTTATAATCTATAAATTTGCCAAAAGGGATTCTCCCAACATGTTGTTGGCCTTTTTAAAATTCTCCTGACATTTCAAGAATACCAATAAAGCACATGGGCAGTATATCAATTTTCCTTCACTCTCAGCACTATTTTATAGCACAGGTTCTGTAGCTACTTTTCCAGTCTCTACACTCACTGACAAATAAGGTCTTAGAAAGCGACTTCTACATTTCATCAGGGTTACAAGGTTAGACCTGATGCTTTCAAAGGGTGTATATGTGCCTTTCCAGTGCGATTACTAAACTATCTTTTAGAAAGTTATTTTAAGTAATGTACAGTAAGGGTTGATGCAAAATATTACCCCAAAACTTTATGACACCCTCTCCTGTCAGTGTATGTAGAACCAAGCGGAGAAGTTGACTTTTGTTTAAAAAGCACATATTACAAAACCAACCAAACAAAAAACCCTCCACATATAACTCTTGGAAATGCTTTTGCTGGAATTTATCTTTAGGTATGATGTAAATTTTTGATAGACTTATTTTATCTATGCCTAGTATAGATTATCACTACTATAAGTAAGGTGAGCTAATCGTCATGACTGATCTTCATCTTTTATATTATTTTTAGATTGTTGTTGAGTCATATAAATTATGTCCAACTTTTTGTGACCCTATTTAGAATTTTTTGGTAGTTGCTAGAGTGATTTGCCATTTTTTTGACTAATTCATTTTATTAATGAGAAACTGAGGCAAACAGTGTTAAGTAACTTGCCCAGAGTCAGACAGCTAGTATGTGTCTGAGATTTGAACTCACATGCTACTGATTCCAGGGCAGGCACTCTATGCCATTTATTTGTGGACATCTTTTTCATTGATTTTCATTTGATGTTTTAAATGTAATATATTAAAGCCTCTTCATTCATACCATATTCCTTTCTGTGTTTCTTAAGGTAATCTTTGACTTCAGTTCTCCAGAAAATGTGGTGTTACAGCATTCATATATGCCTGATATCATTGGAAGAAAGTCTCCCAGGTGTAGATAAAAATGCCACGTAATACAATACAAATTCCTTCAGAAGATAGGCCATTCTTTTTTTTTTAATCCTCAGCTCCTACTACAGTGGAGGCTACTTAACAGACATTTCATAAAAACTTGATTGATCAATTATAGATAGATAGTTTCTTAACATAAAATATAAAAAATGGGGGGATAGTGAAGACATTTTGACTTGTTATACACTTGAGTAACTGAGGTTGTTAAAGAATATTTTGGATTAGAGTAGTGAACGGGGTGGGTTGGGTGATTGGAAAGGGAAAAAGGAAAAGTACATCTGTGAATATCCTTTTGGGCAATCTGCTTAGTTAAAAAAGCTCTTGTCTGCTCTTATTTGTTGAATTTAATTAAACTGTTATCAGTTATTTGAAAGCATAAAACATTCTTGGACCTAGTATATAAAGCTAGAAATACTAAATTATGGGAATCAGGAGAGATAATCCTCCAAGTAAGGGGTATAATTGTTGTATTCAATTATGTCTGACACTTCACAATTTGATTTTTGGCATTTTCTTGGCAATGATACTAAAGTAGTTTGCCATTTTACTGGATGAGGAACTGAGGCAAAGAGGGCTAAGTGAGTTATACAGGATCACACAGCTAATAAATGAGGCCAGATTTGAACTCATGTGTTCCTTATTCCAAGCCCAGTGTTCTATCCACTGTACCACCTAACTACTAGGGAGTAGCCAAGGGATCAAATATGACCCACAGGCCACTATGCAATCCATCACACCTAAGGGTAACTCAAACCATATTTTAAAATGTAATTGAGAAGTACTTTTAAAAAATGAATATAAATATAAAAGAACATAGTTAATGCTAATATGTTGTTTTCTAAGTCCATATTACCCTTGTTTCTGTCTGAGTGTGATACTACTGGTGTACAGTCTGGATGGAGGTACAGAATCAGGAGATGGAGGGTCATGGATCACTTGCAATAAAGAGACAATTTGGTTGCATACAGAATGGATAAACAGAGGGAGGGGGAAGCTTGATAAGCTTAGAAAATGGCTATACACAAAGTGATAAGGGTTGTAATTATTAAATATAGGATTTAGTCTTTTATCCTAGAGGCAATAGGAAACCACTGGAGCTTTTGGAGCAATGAGCGTGATATGGTTAGGCCTATGTATATGTTGGATCCTTCTAGGAAAAAATAAGCTGCTTGAGAGTAGAAATTGTCTTACTCATTTCTTTGCACTCCCAGTGCCTGCTTCATAGTAGCTCTTTAATAAATATCACATTGAATTCAGAGAAGAATCTGAAGAATTCTTACTATGACTGTGGTAGTTCTCACCTGAAACTAGAACTTGGTCTATTATATGAATATGCTTGATATATTTTTTTTTGAGAAGAGCTTTATAAATCTTTTTTTTTTCTTTTTTTGTGTTTGATATTCTTGAAAGGCAACTAGATGGTAGGTACTGTGGATAGAATACTAGATTTGGAATCAAGTTCAAATGTAATTTCAGTCACTTACTAGCTCTGTGAACCTAGGCAAATACTTAAATCTGTTTACCTTTGTTTCCCCATCTATAAAATGAGCTGGAGAAAGAAATGACAAACCATTCCAGTATCTTTGCCAAGAAAACCACAAATAGGCTCATGAATAGTCATACACAACTAAAACGTGGGTCAAGCAAAAATGGATTCAGTGGCTATTATGTCCTTTTATTATTTCAAAAGATTCAAATCATCTGTGCGGTTTTTATTTTATAGCCAAAGCTACTCTCAGTAAAGTTTTTCTTTACAGCCCTTCCATGTCTACACTTACACTGCTACAATTGTAGTAACCTACCTGGGATTTTCTCTGTTCAAAATAGGGAAACACATAAATTTGTCTTTGAAGTCTCCTATCTCTTTTTAAGTGATCCTTTTTCTCCTAGTCTGGCCTATTTGCTTCCTCATCTCCATTTCTTGCTAATTTCTCTTTAGGTTTTGATGTATAGTTTTGGCCTATTACAGGGGCAGTTGTATTTTCATAGGAAACTCTAAAACAACTTTAGAATCTGAATGAAAAGTTTATAATGATAGGATTTTAGACATTAGCTACTGGTGAGACAGATATGTGAAGGTATCCAAGAGATCAAGTTATCTTTACCTCATTAGGCTCACTTGGAGATATAGTGTAGATTCATAAGCAGTTCCTGGCCATTGACAGAAGACCTTATACAATATATAGAGAAAGTAAACCCATATCTCCATCTTATTATTAATTAATGAGTTCCATTCTCATTGTTAAGGGCAGAATATGCTTTTTGGGGCAGCATTCAGAATATTTGTTTTATACATTTTCAAAAAGAAGATTTAATCATTTTTAAATGTTATTTAAACATTTTACTTTCTTCCTTATACAGTTTCCAAAATTAGCCCCTTTCCTTTTGTTTGTTATTCAAAGCACAAGAATGTGCCAATGACTATAAGCTAAGAAAGAGCAAAGGGATTTTAGGTGGAATATTTTAACCTAAGGAGTATGTCCTGCTCTGAAGAGTGGTCATATTGCTAGCTTAGTGGGTTAGGCTCATAAATAGAGAAAGAAAAACTCATACACTAGAGCAGTGAGGATTTGGGAGATTTAAAAATATTTCTTATCAGAGATAATAGACAAGACTAGGAGAATACCATTTTCATTGGATATTATGGATATATTGGACTCTCTTGGTCAAGTGGGGTTAGGAAGTAGACTATTTTGAGAAATGATTCTTATTTTTAAGTTTAGAATAATGTTCCATAGCCTGTGTTTTAAACTAATACCTATTTGAATAAAAGGAAATTTCTTTTGAGAGCAAGCATGCTACTACAGGAAAGCCTGTTGCTGCATTTGGAATCATAAGATACCAAGTTAAGCACAGGCCAGTAAGACCTTAGACAATTCATTAATCTGTCTTAGTTTTCTCATTTGTAAAATGAGAGATTTGGCTTAAATAAAGTCATTTTTTGCTCTGACTTTTTAAAATAAAGTTTTAAAAATGAAAGAGATATATAGTTTGGGAAGGGACTTTAGTGACCATTTAGTCCAGCCCTATCCCTCATTTGATGGCTGGAATGGTAAAGTGACTTGTGAAAGATCACAAATGCAAAGGTCATGCAAGTAGCAGAGTAAAACTTTAGCCCCAGGTCCTCTGACTCAAGATACATTATTTTATCTCATTTCCCATCTTCTTTCCTGATCTTTAAAAGTAAAAACAAAAATACCCAGAACTCCCCTTTGCCTTCTTTTTTAGCCTCTGCCTAGAAGGAAGCACTTTCTTGAGAATTGTGTTTAGTATTGAATTTCGTTGCCAACTCAAAGTTGTTTTCACCTTTATATTAACCAATAATTATTTTAAACGAGTTAGTAATAACAATGTGACTAGCATAATAAAATCATGTATTATGTTTATTTCTCAGAGCATCACCAGAAGAATACAAAATACCCCTCATCATATCTCAGAAAGACTAGTTAGGTAGGATTTCCAAATGGAAATGAAGTATGAGATCCATCTTGTAATTTCTGGGTTTCCAAGACCTAAACTACTTCAAGATGTGTACACATCTCTATGGAAATGATCAAGTAACATATTTAGCAACTTCTGGGACTCTTTCTGGCCAAATTGGTAACAGGAACACTTGTCCCATGGAAAGTTCTCATGTGAATATGCCAGTCTGGGACATGGCCCAGGCTGGCTGCAAGGAGAAACCCCCTAATTGGAAAACTTAAACTGTGTCTATATAAGCATGGTGAACCAGATGTGAAAGCATATGCTTAGGTTGGCCTAATTTGCTAGGGGTCATCTTCATGCTGTGATGGCAGCCAGGACAGAAATTCTGGATCTTAGCCCCCAGCATGGTGCTTCTGTGTCAATAAATCTGAGACAGCCAAAGCTGGCTGAATGTTACATGTCTAATATGCTTCTCTGTTGGATTATAGACGTGACCATAGACAACACACTTAACTAATTGGTGGATCTCATTTCTCCCTCCTATTTAACTGCTACCTTCATTTAGGGATCTTTTTCAATAAGAATACATGCATTTTGTAGCATGCTTAATTATCAATTTGGATAGATACGTGAGGACAGAGACCAAATAATAATTTTTTAATTAGTAATAATTACAATGCGAATAGCACAGATGAAGTCATCTTTAATGTTTACTTCTGAGAGCATCCAAGAATACAAATGGAAGAATACAAAATATGCCAGGTAAAGGCCTTATAAAGCTCATGATCTTAGCACAGTCAACTCCTGCCATCCAACATATTGTCTTTGCGACAAAGACTGGGATTTTTTTTTTTATTTTTTTTTTATTTTTTGTGTCTTTTTAAAAAAAAAAAGTTTGTTGGCTAAAGTACAAACTCTCTCACCTTTTGCCTTTTAGGAGATGGACTAGTCTTTTGCCTGTTTGACATTTGCTTCTTTTTTGTATCTCAGTTTAATAGAAATTCTGCATGCAGGTTCATACCCCTGCTATTAGGTGCTCAAGGATCCTTGTTGGAAAACACATCAGCATCAATCATTGTCTAGGACTCCTTAAAAAACAAGCTTGATAGATAGACTAGAAGCCAGCAAAGCTTCCTCTCCGCCTCCACAGCATGCTGCAATTCAATTAGTCATGGTCAGAGGGTAGCATTATTATTCATACATTACTGATTGTTCCCAAAGCAAACAGCACTAGGATGGGGTCTGTGATCCTTCCAAAGCCCTTAGAGGGGACACAAAAGATGAAGCTTGGGAGACCCCAGGGTGGGACATTTGGTCTGAATTCTGATCTCCTTCGCAAGCTTCCCAATCAGATCTTACTGGTTTTGATTTTTTTTTCCATATCCCTTAAAGATAAGTGTCCTATTTATGCATACAAAACCCCAGCAGGGCTATTTTATTCCTAACAATGCTGGACAGTCCTTCCCACCCAGATAACTATCCTTCTCCTCCCCATTTACTTTGAGAAGTTAAAATTTAGAGTGTTATGATTCAAAATTACTGAAGTCCCTAGCCATAACAGATCAATAGGATTGATCATTTGTGTAGATAACCAACATTGAAATAAAGAGTTAACATTTAAA
Source organism: Sminthopsis crassicaudata (assembly GCF_048593235.1). Taxonomy (NCBI): domain Eukaryota; kingdom Metazoa; phylum Chordata; class Mammalia; order Dasyuromorphia; family Dasyuridae; genus Sminthopsis; species Sminthopsis crassicaudata. The sequence goes on from NC_133618.1 coordinate 155,746,948, forward strand.
TTTTACAAAACAGCAAATAATTTGAACCAGGCGAGTGAGTTATTTGTTTGTCTATTAATACTGATAAGTTCACATGAATTTATGCTAAAAGCCAACTTTTCTTTTATAAAATTGAGAAGTCACTGAAATGTCTAAATTACAAAGAGGAGTGAGAATAGATTTATATGCTCAATCAAAAAAAAAAGGAAGGAAAGAAAAAAAAGAAAGAAGAAAAAGAAAACAAAAAAAGATAAAAGAAAAGAAAGAGAAAAGGGGGAAAAGGATACTTTTAGAGTAGAGTTACTAATGGGACAAAGTTCTCCTCCAAGACACATAACTTGGTCTTTTAAGATCGTTACCAAGGCATCCATTTTTCTCTGTCAGTTATATATGCTGAATTGGTGAGCTGGGAAGATAAAATCAACAAGAATTCATTCACATAGGAGAAGAGAAATGTACTCTCTCCCTGCCTCAAAAAAAAATCCAGTAGCCAATAAATTGGATATGAGATCTATACTATACAAGGAAAATTGACAGTAATCAATTAGCTAATGAATTTAGAGACCTGAATATTTTGTGTTCTTATTCTCATTTTTCCTTTAATCAATCTACAAATTGCTACTATAGTCTTAGGTAGGGTCTTAAAATTCTAGTTTAGACTTCTAATACTGTCTTGCTGATTTAAAGAAAAATCTCAAATTGCAATTATATTGGTACAAGTAACCATCTGTATAGAATATTTATTAACTAATGTCATACTAGACTACCTTAAAGACCCAATGAGAGCATTAGAGGGTTAAACAGTTTATTTGTGGTTACATTACTAGTTTGAATTAGAGGAAGTACATAAATGTAGGTTTTCCTGACTGTAAGTTCCATCTGCTATATACAATGTTATGCTAAACCTCATCATCCTGAATAAACTAGGAGAAATCTCTTAAACTCATTTATGTTTTTTTTTGTTTGTTTGTTTGTTTTTGTTTTTGTTTTTTTCCTGAGGCTGGGGTTAAGTGACTTGCCCAGGGTCACACAGCTAGGAAGTGTTAAGTGTCTGAGACCAAATTTGAACTCAGGTCCTCCTGAATTCAGGGCTGGTGCTCTATCCACTGCCACCTAGCTGCCCCTAATTTCTATTTGAACTCAGAAGTAGAAGTCCTAGTTTCTATTCTTATTCTAGTGCTTATAAATTATATTTCATTGAACAAATTACTCTATCCTTCTGATTCTGTTTCCTATTTATAAACACTTATAACAATATGTTTTATTCTTCACAAGATTGATGCAAGGAAAGTATTTGAGAGTTATTTTTATTGGTAAAAAGGGAGACAGTATTTAAACAAAGGAAGAAAAATGAAAAGATACTAAAGACTTACTGATTATTAATATATTAAGAATCTGCTAACACCTCCTAGCTGTGTGACCCTGGGCAAGTCACTTAACCGCAGCCAAAAAAAAAAAAAAAAAAAAAAAAAAAAAAAAAAAAAGAATCTGCTTGATGCTGTTCAGGAAGCTGACTCAGCACATTATTTAGAAACTAGGGAAAACAGCCACCAAAATATTCAACCAATGTAAAACTATGCCAAGCACATATGGCCACACTTGTTTCTCCCTTGTGCTCCAATAAAGAAGATCAGATATTCAACTCAATCTAATCTACCTATTACATACTTACCATGTGCAGAACACTATGCCAGACTTTAGGGAATGTACAAATTTCAGTCAATCATTAAACATTTTTGAGCACTAATTCTTTATCAGATATTGTACTAGAAGACAGATATGCAGAGGCAAAAATGTGATAGTTCCTGATTTTAAGAAACTTACCTTTTATTTGAAAAGCTTACATAAAACATGGTACCTGCTGGTCATCTTATAATATCCTTCCAGAAAGTTGGAATCAGAGGGTAAGATTGCAAATTTTGTATTCACATCTGACAACTTCGCCTATTTGGAAAGGAACTTAAAACCAGGAAGCAAGTCAAAGCAAATCTTAAAAAGAGTTGGTGAAATGGATGTTACTAAGTCCACATAGAAAAATTATCTGTTTGCCTATAGGAAAGCCCCTTAAGACTTCAAACAGAGCCCAGTCACATTTTTTTTATACAAAGCTCTGAAAACATTTTCTATCTGGTTTCCAAATGCAAAAGAGGAAGAAGAGTTAGATGCTTTAGGCAGCCAAACTAACACTAACCAGAAGGAAAGGAGAACACAGGAGAGAGGGAGAAAAATATAGAATTCAAAATCTTATGAAAATGAATGTTGAACATGTTCTTTACATGCAATTGGAAAATATAATTTATATTAAAAATAAAATGTATTGTATAGGATTAAATACATCAAAAGTGTTTTGATTTGAGGAGACGAGATTGAGATATCCTTCATTCAAGATTAATGCAGCCCATAAGCCCATTGTCTTTTTAGCTGCCATTCTATACTGTTGATTCACAATGAGTTTGCATTCCATTAAAACTCTTTAGATTTCCTTGGTAGAAACTGATGTCTCCCACATCTTGCATTGGTGAAATTGATCTCTTGTAGTCAAAAGAAGGAACTTTACAGTCTATTTTAAATTTATCCTCCTGAAATTTGCTTCATCAAGATTGATCTAATCAGTCAAAAGTGCTGGGGGAGCCTGAATCTTTAGCTGAATGTGTAATACATCACATCTAGCTTGTTGTCATCAAGAAATTAAACTTATGCAACTCCATCAAAGTAATTTATGAAAATGTTGAAAAACATTGGGCCAAGACAATCAGATGCCTGGGTTGTAGCACTAGAAACATTCCTTTTCACTAACATAATTCCATTAATTTACATACTTTTGGTAAAGTTATTTAACAAATTCTTGATCTACCTAATTTTACTATCATCTACTATATAGTACTCCATTTGTCCACCATAAGATATTTGATCAAATGCCATGCAGAAACAGAAATAGATAATTTTGATGTAATTGGCAGAAGAGAAAATAGTTTATCTGGGTTGATTCATTCCAAGGTTGGCTCACAATGAGTATTGACTTCTTTATATAAGTGCTCACAAACCATTTCTTTGTAATGCTTTTCAGATATTATGCTAAGGAAGTGATTAAAATATTCATACTCTTTTTATTCAGAGATCTCACTGCTATTCATATAATTCAACTAGGTCAGTAGGGAAAAAACCCAGAATATATGTATGTCAAAATATTTATAACAATACTTTTTGAGGTATCAAAGCAAAACAGATGCCCGTTATTTGTTTAATGGATAAATAACTTGTGGTAAATGATTATTTTATACGAAATGATTGGCATGTTGAATACACAAGCAGTATATTAAGACATATATGAATTGATGCAAAGTGAAGTAAGACAGACTAGGAAAAGAATATGCAAAAGGACTTCAACAATGTACTTGGGGAAAAAACCAGCAACAAAGTAACTGAAATTCTAAAACTACAGCAAAAATTGTCTTTAAAGAAGAAATATTAGATGATGCTTCTCTCCTCCCATCTCCATTTCTTTGAAGATGTTAGGGACCATGGGTGCGAAGCCTGACATATAATATCTAACTTCTTTAACTTGCTGTTTAGTTTTGCTGAACTCTATTTTTCTTCCTTTTAACTTTCCTTATTTATCATATAAGGGATGATTTTCTGGAAGAGGATGAAAAAAGGAATACAGTACAAAGGTGCCAATAAAAGATACCAATATCATTTATTTTAAAATAATATTCTAGAATTTTACAGAAATCAAAACCACGTATGTTAGAAATTTGAAGAATTTGGCTTTTACTTGTATTTTTGAAAATTAGCATGTTTATCTATCTTTAGCACTAAGAAATATATTATTTTGTTTTCTGAATTTTCAAAAATCATTAGTAGAATCTTAATAATTACCTCTTCAGCTTCTTTAAAAGCTCTAGGATATGTGTTTAATTCATCCTTTGTAATGACTTTGTTGAAAATCACAAAGTAGTCTCTCAGTAAAATTTCAGTTATATTAACTCTCTATTCCCTGTTAACCATTTCTTCCTTTATAATTTTATGACTAAAGGACATTGGTAGAGAAGAAAAAAGCAAAATAAAAGTTGAGTAGCTTTGTCTTCTCTTTTTCACTCATTGTATCTTCTAATGAATATTTCAATTTATTTTTTCATGTTTCTCAATGTAGTTTAAAAGTTCCCTTTAGAACTCCATAGCATTTTTGTGAGCCTTGGTTTTTCTAGCCTTTAGCTTCTACTATATCCTGGCAAAATTAAAGCATGCTTCTGTCTTCATTTTGTTATTTGTCCTTCCTTCCATGTTATAATTTCTTTTATGAATTCATTGTGTATTCAAATTGGTTTCTTTAGCTAGTGAATTTTTAAAGTTTTTCATTTAAATAATTTGTGTTTTTGGTTATCAGGTTTTTATTTTTTAATTATAGATAATTATTAATCTTTGATCCATATTCTTTCTCCATAGTTCTTTCTCTGGATGTGGATGGCGCTTTCTATTACAAGTCTATTGGAACTACCTTGAATCACCTCATTGTTGAAAACAGCTAAATGCAGTTTTTCATTCTTAAAAATTTCTCATCCTTCTATTGTGAAGTAAGAGTGATTTCAAAAAAATCTGATATGTGAACTGATACAAAATAAAGTAAGAAGAACTAAGAGAACTGTACACCATCACAGATAGATTGTTCAATGATAAACTATAAATGACTTTGCTATTCTTTTCAATATAACGATCCAAGGTAATATTATGGTGAAAAATGCTATCCTTGAAATGGACAAAAGAGTGGCCCCCTCATCCCTGGGTCAAGGGGCCTCAGGCTTATAGGAAAATGTTGCCTAAACTAAATTAAGGGAAGTGTTATGTTCAGACTGGGCCCCATCCCCTGGTTCATGAGACCCCAGACTTTCTGAGAAGTGTCTGTCTTATAGAGTAAAGACATCATTGCAAAACATGCCTACAGGTTCTGTTGTGTGCTCACTCTCGTCCAGACACTTCCCCATTGTAAATGAGAAACTGTGTCAGTAATTCCCAAAATTTGTAACTGCAAGGCTGTACCCGAATGTGGCAAAATGGGCTTAAAAGTGCACCTCACTAAAGGTTCCGGGCTGATCTCTACTAGCCTGTCTAATGGGGTCAGTCGCTGACTGGCTAATAAATGATTCTTTAAATTGAATAATCTGGTCAGAGCTGTCTGTCCATTTCATTAATCCAGAGAAGAAAAAAATTCATATTCTGTGAATACAGATTGAAACATACTATTTTGAATGTTTTTGTTCAATTCGCCTTTCCCTCCCTCCTTTCCTTCCTTCCTTCCTTCCTTCCTTCCTTCCTTCCTTCCTTCCTTCCTTCCTTCCTTCCTTCCTTCCTTCCTTCCTTCCTTCCTTCATTATTTCATGGACTCACAGAATTAGAACAGATCTTATTGGCCATGTTTTCCAATACATACCTGAATGATATTAGGATCCAAAAAGTATTTTTCCCTTAATTTTCAGTATTATGCTCTTCCAAAATATAGACTACATATATAAGGTACTATGACCAAAGTTATTTTCTTTATCTACCATAAATTTTTAACCTGGCATGGTCCAATGTTTCCATATTTCAACTTTCAAAACTATGATCTACTTGATCAAAATCATTTCAGAATAGTGGTTTCTCTTATCAGTTTTTCTACATTTTGAAAACTGAAATTATCAAGGAAAGTCAATAATTTATCAATTTCTTAGCTCTTAGAAGAAAGAAAAGATAAGCAGATATCGACATTCACATAGATGAAGGCCCTAATCATGACTGTTTCACACCTCCTTGACTTCATTATAATGTTTGAAAAACTCATTACCCATTTCCTCCTTTTGAATAGGTAGTCCAAAATATCCTTCCAGCATCATAATCACTTCTGTTTCTTATTTTATCTTAGTCAAACGATCTTCACCAAACTTTGCCCCTAAACCTCAGACTTCAATAATATGCATTGATCTTGATAAATTGTTTAGTATGTTTTCAAATTTACATGCATATATGCACATATAAATATACTATACATATAAATATATGTATATGTGTGATTTCATTGTTATAGGAAACTGGGTTTACAAATTCAGATTGATATATCTAATTATGCAATGTATTCTTGAGAAAATTTCATAGGGCACTAAGAGGTTAAGTGATTTGACTCAGGTCACATATTAAAAAAAATTCCTCTTATAATAGTTAACATTGAAGAAGAAAAAAAAAAGCCTTGATATTTAACTAGGCAATTTCATATTTCTATACAATACCTATTTCTCTGAGAGATCTGTCTATTAAAGGTTTTTACTCACATTATTGGTGCTGTTACTTCACAATAAAGCACAATAGAAAGGCTTTTTGGAGATGATGACAATGAAGTTGTTAATAAATATATTACATTTAAAAATAATATACTTAAGTGTAAAGTAAATAATAAAATATTTTTAAATAGTGAAAATTACCTTAGTGCTCATTTAGTTCAATGTTTTCATTGTATTCATCAGGAAAAAGAGATAAACAGAAGATAAAAAGTTAATCTGTTTCTGACATTTGTCATGTGAACATGGACATGATTTGTCTAAGTTCTCTCTTTTTCTAACCTCTCTAAATCTCAGTTTCCTCATCTTATAAAGTAGATATAACACTTTATTATTATTGGGATTGAATGTGATAATCCATGAAGCAATTTGCAAAATGAAAATATCATATCAATATCAATTATTATTATCATTATTATTATTATTATTATTATTATATTGGACTTAATGATGTTTTTTGTCCCTTCTGACCCAAATTAAAAACAAAATTTCTCAATTCCTAGTCTATTTTCCTCCTCCCAGTTTATTATAACCCTACTTATGGGAAAGAAGAGAATGAATTAAGCATTCCTTAGACACTTGTGACAGGCTATATTTTACTTATTTTTAATTTTAATGTCCTAAAGAGTATAATCTTGAAATTAAATATGAATACAAATATCTTTCCCTTTTTATTTCTTTTCTGGGTTGCTTCTTTCTTAACTTCTTTAATTCTCTGACTTATACTATCAATCCAGTTTTCAACTACAATCTGTCACATGAACCACAATCTATCATTTGATTATTAATAAGGTGTCAAGTAGATGAGAAACAAAAGACTATGTTATTATCAAGCGGGGAGTTTTTAAGTAATTCACAAGGACATTGTAAGGATTCTAAACCTGGGTAATGATTAATGTATATATATTTTTTTGTTATATTTTATTTTATTAATTTTATAATTATAACATTTTGACAGTACATATGGATAGGTAATTTTTTTTATTTTATAATTATAAATTTTTTGACTATATATGCATGAGTAATTTTTTAAATAACATTATCCCTTGTATTCATTTTTCCAAATTATCCCCTCCCTCCTTCTACTCCCTCCCCTAGATGACAGGCAATCCCATACATTTTACATGTGTTACAGTATAACCTAGATACAATATATGTGTGTAAATACAATTTTCTTGTTGCACATTAAGTATTAGATTCTAAAGGTATAAGTAACCTGGGTAGATAGACAGAAGTGCTAACAATTTACATTCACTTCCCAGTGTTCCTTCTTTGGGTGTAGTTGTTTCTGTCCATCATTGATCAACTGGAAGTGAATTGGATCTTCTTTATGTTGAAGATATCCACTTCCATCAGAATACATCTTCATACAGCATTGAAGTGTACAGCAATCTTCTGGTTCTATTCATTTCACTCAGCATCAGTTGATGTAAGTCTTTCCAAACCTCTCTGTATGATAGGTAATTTTTTACAGCATTATTCCTTGTACTCCCTTCTGTTCCGAATTTTTCCCCTCCTTCCCTCCACTCCCTCCCCTAGATGGCAGGCATTCCCATACATATAAAATATATTATAGTATATCCTAGGTACAATATATGTGCAGAACTGAATTTTGTTGTTGTTGTTGTTGGAAAGGAAGAATTGGATTCGGAAGGTAAAAATAACCTGGGGAGAAAAACAAAAAAATGCTAACAGTTTACATTCATTTCCCAGTGTTCCTTCTTTGAGTGTAGCTGATTCTGAACATCATTGATAATTGGAATTGAATTAGCTCTTCTCTATGTTGAAGATATCCACTTCCATCAGAACACATCATCATATAGTATTGTTGTTGAAGTGTATAATGGTCTCCTAGTTCTGCTCATTTCACTCAGCATCAGTTGATGGAAGTCTCTCTAAGCCTCTCTGTATTCATCCTGCTGGTCAATTATTACAGAACAATAATATTCCATAACATTCATATAACATAATTGTCGCAACCATTCTCTAATTGATGGACATCCATTCATTTTCCAGTTTCTAGCCACTACAAAAAGGGCTGCCACAAACATTTTGGCACATACAGGTCCCTTTCCCTTCTTTAGTATTTCCTTGGGATATAAGCCCAGTAGTAGTATGGCTGGGTCAAAAGGTATGCACATTTTGATAACTTTGTGGGCATAATTCCAGATTGCTCTTCAGAATGGTTGGATTCTTTCACAACTCCACCAACAATGCATCAGTGTCCCAGTTTTCCCACATACCCTCCAACATTCATCATTACTGGTTCCTGTCATCTTAGCCAATCTGACAGGTGTGTAGTGGTATCTCAGGGTTGTCTTAATTTGCATTTCTCTGATCAATAGTGATTTGGAACACTCTTCCATATGAGTGGAAATAGTTTCAATTTCATCATCTAAAATTTTTCTGTTCATATCCTTTGACCATTTATCAATTGGAGAATGGCTTAATTTCTTATAAATTAGAGTCAATTCTCTGTATGTTTTGGAGATCAGGCCTTTATCAGAAACTCTAACTGTAAAAATGTTTTCCCAATTTGTTACTTCCCTTCTAAACTTATTTGCATTAGTTTTGTTTGTACAAAAGTTTCTTAATTTGATGTAATCAAAATTTTCTATTTTGTAATCAATAATGATCTCTAGTTCTCCTTTGGTCACAAATTCCTTCCTCCTCCAAAAGTCTGAGAGGTAAACTATCCTATGTTCCTCTAATTTATTTATGATCTCATTCTTTATCCTAAATCATGGACCCATTTTGATCTTATCTTAGTATGTGGTGTTAAATGTGGGTCCATGTCTAGTTTCTGCCATACTAATTTCCAGTTTTCCCAGCAGTTTTTGTCAAATAATGAATTCTTATCCCAAGATTTGGAATCTTTGGGTTTGTCAAACACTAGATTGCAATTTTTATTCACTATCTAGTCCTGTGAACCTAACCTATTCCACTGATCAACTAGTCCATTTCTTAGCCAATATCAAATGGTTTTGGTGACTGCTGCTTTAGATCATGTACAGCTAGACCACCTTCATCTGATCTTTTTTCCTTTAATTCCCTTGAAATTCTCGGCGTTTTATTCTTCCACATGAATTTTTTTTTCTAGGTCATTAAAATAGTTTGGTATAGCACTAAATAAATAGATTAGTTTGGGGAGTATGGAGTATTGTCATCTTTATTATATTCGCTTGGCCTTTCCACGAACACTGAATGTCATTCCAATTATTTAAATATGACTTTATTTTTGTGGCAAGTGTTTTATAATTTTGCTCATATCATTCCTGACTTTTCTTTGGTAGATGGATTCCCAAATATTTTATACTCTCAACATTTGTTTGGAATGGAATTTCTCTTTGTATCTCTTGCTGTTGCATTTTGTTGGTGATGTATAAAAATGCTGAGGATTTATGTGGATATATTTTGTATCCAGCAACTTTGCTAAAGTTGTGAATTATTTCTAACAACTTTTTATTAGAATCTCTGGTGTTCTCTAAGTAAACCATCATACCATCTGCAAAGAGTGACAGTTTGATTTCCTCATTACCTACTCTTATTCCTTTAACCATTTTCTCGACTCTTATTACCAAGGATACCATTTTTAATACAATATTGAATAGTAATGGTGATAATGGACAAACTTGTTTCACTCCTGATCTTACTGGGAAAGGTTCCAGTTTATCTCCATTACATATGATGCTTACTGATGGTCTTAAATATATGCTCCTGACTATTTTAAGGAATAGTTTATTTATTCCTATACTCTCCAATGTTTTTAGTAGGAATGGATGTTGGATTTTATCAAATGCTTTTTCTGCATCTATTGAGATGATCATATGGTTTTTGTTAATTTGGTTATTGATATGGTTGATTATGCTAATAATTTTCCTAATATTGAACCAGCTCTGCAATCCTGGCATAAATCCCACTTGGTCACAGTGTATTATCCTGGGGATGATTATCTGAAGTTTTTTTGCTAATATTTTATTTAAGATTTTAGCATCAATATTAGGGAGATTGTTTTATAATTTCCTTTCTCTCTTTTCAGCCTACCTGGTTTAGGTATCAGTACCATGTCTGTGTCTTAAAGGAATTTTTTTTTCAAATGCTTTATATAGCATTGGAGTGAGTTGTTCTTTAAATGTTTGGTAGAATTCACATGTAAATCCATCTGGTCCTGGGGATTTTTTCTTAGGGAGTTGGTTAATAGCTTGTTCTATTTCATTTTCTGAAATGGGACTATTTAGACTATTTACTTCTTCCTCTGTTAATCTGGGCAAGCTATATTTTTGAAGGTATTCTTCCATTTCATTTAAGTTGTTGAATTTATTGGCATAAAGTTGGGCAAAGTAGCTCCTGACTATTGTTCTAATTTCCTCTTCATTAGTGGTGAGTTCTCCCTTTTCATTTTTAAGACTATCAATTTTCTTTTCCTCTTTCCTTTTTAAAATCAGATTTACTAAAGATTTTTCTATTTTGTTGGTTTTTTATAGAACCAACTCTTAGTTTTATTAATTAATTCAATAGTTTTTTTTTTTACTTTCAATTTTATTAATCTCACCTTTTATTTTTAGAATTTCAAGTTTCATCTTTGTCTGGGGTTTTTTAATTTGTTCCTAGAATTTTTAGTTGTAAGCCCAATTTGTTGACCTTCTCTTTCTCTATTTTATGCAAGTAGGCCTGTAGAGATATAGAACTTCCCCTTATTACTGCTTTGGCTTTATCCCACACATTTTGGTATGTGATATTTTCTTGGATGAAGTTATTAATTATGTCTGTGTTTTGCTGTGTCACCCAATCATTCTTTAGTATGATATTTTTTGGTTTCCAATTATTTTTTGGTCTATTTTCCCCTGGCTTTTTATTGAATGTAATTTTGATTTCATTGTGGTCTGAAAAGGATGCATTTACTATTTCTGCCTTACTGCATTTGATTTTGAGGTTTTTTATGTCCTAGTATATGATCAATTTTTGTATAAGTTCCATGAACTGCTGAGAAGAAAGCGTGCTCCTTTCTGTCTCCATTTAGCTTTCGCCAAAGATCTATCATATCAAACTTTTCGAGTATTCTATTCACCTCTTTTACTTCTTTCTTATTTATTTTGTGGTTTGATTTGTCGAATTCTGAGAGTGCAAGGTTGAGGTCTCCCACTATTATAGTTTTGCTGTCTATTTCTCCTTGCAGCTCTCTTAATTTCTCTTTTAAGAATTTAGATGCTGCACCACTTGGTACATATATGTTTAATACTGATATTGCTTCATTATCTATGCTATCCTTTAGCAAGATATAATGCCCTTCCTTATCTCTTTTAATTATATTGATTTTTATTTTTGCTTGATCTGAGATGAAGATGGCTACCCCTGCTTTTTTGGCTTCACTTAAAGCATAGTAGTTTCTGCTCCACCCTTTTACTTTTATTCTGAATGTATCACCCAGTTTCAGGTGTGTTTACTGTAAACACCATATAGTAGGATTCTGACTTTTAGTCCAGTCTGCTAAGTGTTTCCTCTTTATGGGGGAGTTTATCCCATTCACATTTATGGTTAGAATGACTAATTCTATACTGCTTGCTATCCTGTTAACCCCTGCTTATGCTTTTCTCCTTTCCTTCCCTCTTACCCCCCTCCCCAGTATTAAACTTGTGAGCACCACTTGCTTTTCACAGCCCTCCCTTTTTAGTATTCCTCCCCCCATCTTAAAATTCCTCCCCCCTATTTTACCCCTTTTCCTCACAATTTCTGTATTCCCTTCCCCTTAGCTTACTCCTTCCCTCCCACTTTTCAATGAAGTGGAAGAAGTTTCACCATAAATCGAATATGTCTATTGATACACACTATGTTCATCCCTTCTGTTCTTTCTCTCAAATATAATAGGTTACCTTTAGCTCTTCATGAGTTGTAGTACCACCACTTTACCTTTTTATGATATAATTTCCTTTCCATCTCTGGTTTCTAGGACAAATTATACATGTGTTCTTTACATATCTTTATGGCAGAAATATAGTTCTCAAGATTTCTTTTTACCTTTTTTAGAAATCTTTTGAGTTCTGTATTTGAAGATCAAACATTTTGTGTAGATCTGGTTTTTTCATTGAAAATAGATGGAATTCATTTATTTCATTAAATGTCCATCTTCTTCCCTGGAAAATGATGCTCATTTTTACTGGGTAAGTTATTCTTGGCTGCATACCAAGTTCCTTAGCCTTTTGGAATATCATATTCCAGGCCCTTCATTCCTTTATTGTTGACGCTGCTAGATCCTGGTTTATCCTTATTGTGGCTCCTCCATATCTGAATTGCTTTTTTTTCTAGCAGCTTCCAATACTTTTTCCTTTGTCTGATGATTCTTGAACTTGGCCACTATATTTCTTGGTGTTTTGATTTTAGGGTCCCTTTCAGTAGGTGACCAATGAATTTTTTCAATGTCTATTTTACCCTCTGTTTCTAAAACTTCTCGGCAGTTCTGTTCTCTTTGATAATTTCCTGGAAAATAGTGTTCAGGCTTTTTTTTTCCTCACATTTTTCAGGGAGTCCGGTTTTTCTCAAATTGACTCTTCTGGATTTGTTTTCCAGATCTGTTGTCTTTCCAATAAAGTACTTGACATTCTTTTTTTTTTTTTTTTTTTTTAAGGCTGGGGTTAAGCGACTTGCCCAGGGTCACACAGCTAGGAAGTGTTAAGTGTCTGAGACCAGATTTGAACTCAGGTCCTCCTGAATTCAAGGCTGGTGCTCTATCCACTGCGCCACGTAGCTGCCCCCAACATTCTTTTCAATTGTTTCGTTTTTCTGGTTTTGCTTGACTACTTCTTGGTTTCTCCTTGAGTCATTCATTTCTACTTGTTCAAGTCTAATTTTCAATGATGTATTTTCTTCATTCACTTTTTTAATATCTTTTTGTAATTGTCCAATTGAGTTTTTAAGTGAGTTTTTATCTTCTATGAAATTTTTTCCATTTCATCCATTTTATTTTTTAGAGAGCTATTTTCTTTTTCCAACTCACTAAATTTATTTCTCAATGATTTGTTTTCTTTATCCACTCCATCTTTAAATGTGTTTTATAACTTCTCCAGACTGTCTTGCCAAGCATCCCTTTCCTTTTCCCATTTCTCTTCTACCTCTCTTGTGAGAGCCTTTTTGATTTCCTCTATAAGAGTCTTATGTATTGAGGATAAGATCATATCCCCCTTAGGAGATTCCTTTGGAAACATTCTGATTTTAGTCTCCTCAGTGTTTGAAGTCTGCTCTCTCTCCATACAGAAGCTGTCAGTGGTTAGAGCCCTTTTAAATTTTGTGTTCATTTTTGTCAGAGGGAGAATCAAAGAAAACAAATTGACAAGAGAAACAATTGGTTTTTTTCTGAGTGGGGGGATGGGGCTGGATAGTGTTACTGGACTTTTTCTACAGACTGCGGGAGACATCAGCGAGGCACTAGCAGGACAGAGATGGCTGAGCTGTGTCTGTTCTCTGAGGCTCTGAGAACATGCTGAGTCACTCCAGGTGGAGGTGGGGGTGGCCAGGTCCTGAGACATGCTAGCTTTCCAGGGTTTAATTCTGATCTCCAGTGCTTACACCTTCTCTGCTGCTCCTGGCTTGCTGCCAAGACGTAGTATCCACACTGGGATTAAAGAGGCCAATTCTTCCTCCTGTGCAACAAGAAATTCAGTTCTGCACACATATATTGTATCTAGGATATACTATAAAATATTTAACATGTATGGGACTGCCTGCCATCTAGGGGAGGGGACAGAGGTAAGGAGGAGAAAATTCAGAACAGAAGTGAGTACAAGGGGTAACGTTGTTAAAAAAAATACCCATGATCTCCCTGTGTATTTCCCTTCATCCCCTTCTCTTCTTTTTATTCTTCTCTTTTCTCTTTACCTTGTACCTTCTTCAAATGTGTCTTTTGCTTCTGACTGCTACCTCTCTTAATCTACACTCTATCTTATTGCCTACCCTCTTCGGTTACCCTCTTCCTCTATTATATTTCTTTTGAGTAAGATTAATTTCTATGTTCAATTTTTTGTATGTAGTTATATTTCCCCTCTTTGAATAATTTCAGATAAGAGTGAGATTGAAGCATTGTTTACTTGAGGGCAGTGAGGTGGCTTAGTGAATAGAGCATCAGCCCTGAAGACAAGAGGACCTGAGTTCAAATTTGGCCTCAGACACTTAACACTTTGTAGATGTGTGACCCTGGGAAAGTCACCTAACCCCAATTGCCTCAGGGGGGAAAAGTTTCCTTTCATACCTCTTTTACTGAAATAGTGTTTTTTTTCTTCTTTCTTCTTCTCCCTATTTTCTTAGTGTTTATCTCTTTCTAACCTTTTCCAGTTTTATTTTGAAGTCATTCCAACATCATAGACTCATGCCTCTGTACTGTGTTAGACTCCTAAATACCATACTGGTGATAAATTTCTAAAAGATTACATTATTATTTTCCCATTTGGGAATGAAAACTACTTAACCATAAGTCCCTTATGACTTCTCATTCATGTTAAATGTTTTTGTTGTTGTTGGTTGTTTTTGCTCTCCTTAAATTTTCTTTTTGAATGTTAAATTTCCTATTTAGCACTTGTGTTTTCCTCAGAATGATTTGAAAGTTCTCTATTTCATTAAATATCCATTATACTATGTCAGTTATATTAAGTTTAGTTAGGTTGATTTTTCTTGTTTATAATCCTAGCTCATTTACCTTTCAGAATTTTATATCCCCACCTCTACATGTTTTTATAGTAGTAGCTGCTAAATCTTATGTACGTCTGCCTGTGGTTCTATGGTATTTAAATTGTTTATTTCTGGATGCTTGCAAAAATATTTTCTCTTTGACTTGGTAGCTAAGGAATTCAGCTATATAGCTTTCTTGGGAGTTCTCATTTTAAGATTTCTTTTAGGAGATGATTAGTAGATTCTTTCAATTTCTTCTTTGTCCTCTGGTTCTAAGATACCTGAATAATTTTCCTTTGTGATTTTTTGAAATTTGATGACAAGCATTTTCTTATGATCATAGTTTCCAAGTGGTCAAATAATTCTTAAATTATTTCTCTTTGATTTATTTTAAGTCAGTTTCTTTCCTGTCACATATTACTATTTTCTTCTTTTATTTCCCATTCTTTTGAATTTGTTTTATTGTTTCTTAAAATCATTTGACCAATTCAATTTTCAAGTAATTTTCTTCACTATCATAATGTGCATCTTCTGCCATGTGATCAAATCTCATTTTTGAAGGAGTTGTTATCATCAGTAGTAGACTGCTTTTATCAAACTATTAATTTTCTTTTCATAATTTTCTTCCATAGCTTTCATTTATTTTCCCATTTTCCTTCTGCTGTTCTTATTTGATTAAATTTTTCTTTTGCTTTTTTTTTATTTCTTTCATTAGCACTTCAAGAAATTCTTTTGGGGCTTTCATTTTTCTTAAAGGCCTTGCTTCTAGATATATTCAAATCATAATCTTCTTTTGAATAAGTGTCTTGAGTTTTTGTGTTACCATAGTAGTTTTTCATGATCAGATTATATTTTTCTTACTTGTTCATTTTTTGGTAGCCTTGACTTTGGATTTTATTTAGGGTTGGGCTCTGCTTATCTCAGGGTTTGGGAGTAATGACTGAATTCAGGTTTTATGTTTTATGGTCTTTTGCTGCTTTCACAGCTCAATGAGGAGCCTGTAAATTTTTGATGTTTTTAAAGTGATGTGATTTGGGGAGACATCTGGTCCTTACCTTCCTTGTCTATGCTCTGGTCTTCACACAAGTAGGGCCTTTGCTCTCTCAATACCACTCTTAGATATCCGCTTTGGAATTGAAATCAAGTACTTGGTAATGGGTAACAAAGATACCAAACTTCAGCATTCCTGCTGCCAGTTTTAGTCTAGGGATCTCTTTATGACCATGTGTTCAGCCTCACTCTGCTGCCTTCACTGAATTCCACAGAAAATTCTGCTTTTGCTATATTGTACTCCTAACCTGTCCCATCTGCAGTATCAATGGATCTCTTTTTCTTTCTTTAGAAAATATTCTAGGCCGGAAAAATAACTCACTGGGATATTTTGTTAAATTCCCCATTAAGAATTCCCTTGGATACATGTTAAATTTGTTGCAGAAAGGGTGTATTAGGAGAGCTCAGCAAAAATGCAAGCTTTGCTCCACCATCTTGGTGTCAGCTCTTTTGTTGTGGCCTTGTAAGAGATTATGATTGCTACTCCAGCTTTTTTTAAATTTCAGCTGAAGCACAATAGCTACTCCTTTAGCCCTTTCTATTTTTAACACTGTAAGTATTTTTTCAATTTCAAATGGTTTTTCTTCTAAACAACATATATTTTGGGTTGTCATTTCTAATCTATTTTCTTATCTTCTTCAGGTTTATGGGTGACTGCAATCCACTTACATTCACTGATATGATTCATAATCATGTGTTTCCTTTCTTTCTATTCTCTTATCCTTTTTCTTTTTCTTGCCCTCCTTTGCCCCCTCCTATTTAAAGATTTGTTTTTCCTTTGAATAATTCATTCCTCATTCTAGTTTCCTTGGCAAACCATATCAAGCATACCTTCATGATATGCCTCACATGTGTTTTTTTTTCTCCACTCATCACCTCTTTCCTGAAATATTGTAATTGTAGTAGACTTAATTGAACTTTGCCTACAATTAATTTTTTAATCCCTGATTTATCTTCCCCACTAGTTAAAATGTTTTCCCTCTTGAAATTGCTTTGTATACAATTCATATTTATTTACTGTGTATATTTTAACTGCTTCCTTAGAATATAAATACCATTGAGGACTAGGGATGTCTCTTTTTGTAATTGTAACTAATGTAATGTCTATCACATAGCAAACATTTAATAAATGTTTGTTGAATTTGATTGAATTATCAGAGAAGTCAAAATTATTTAGAGCAATTGCTTATATCTTGAATTTTTCAGTTTTGTAACTTTTCAATTCATACAATTTCTTCATTCATTTCTTCATCGAGGTGTGCATATTCGCTCCTCATTCCTAGAGAACAAATTATTATTCCTGAAGTGACATTGAAGAACAAATCAGACACTCCCTGACCCCATAAAACCATGCTCTCTTCAGGAGGTAGTGATTTGTACTTTGTAAATGGAAATCATTTCAATATATGCTATCATCTGCTTATTGAAGTGAGCAGTACCAGGAAAACATGGTACACAGTAATAATAATACTTGTGCTATGATCAACTATGATTAGCTTAGCTGTTCTCTACAATGTGGTAATCCAAGACAATTCCAAAAGACTCATGTTAGAAAATACTATCCACATCCAGAAAAATGACTGATGGACTGTTTTCACTTTTTTAAATATAATTTTTACCTGTTATTCTGTTTATTCTTTCACATGACTAACGTAGAAATATGGTTAACATTATTGTATATGTATAATCTATATCAGATTGCTTGTTATCTTGAGGAGGGGGATAGAAGGGAGGAAAATTTGGAATTCAAAATCTTTTAAAAATGAATGTTGAATATCGTCTTTGTATATAATTGGAAAAAATAAAATACTAAAAAAAATCCCTTATATGTCTTATGTAAAGACATGTAAAAACATGCAAAAAACCCTTCCTCATGTCTTATCATCAGGGAAAGCAACTAGATGTCATCGTAGACAAACTGAGATTTAGAGTTAGGAAGACCAGAATTTCAATCCTGATCCAAACATTTATTGGTTGCATGAATCCGGGCAAGTTACTCAACATCTGTGTTAAGGACTATGCCTAAATGAAGGGGCAGGAAAATTCTCTCAGAGCTTCTGCACTGTGGATTGTGACACTTGAGGGAATTTTGGAAAGCCTTAACTGACACAGATGTTGCTTGTGGACTGGGAATGAAATAAATTGGAGTCAGAGGGAAGAGGAGAAGGGTCAGAAAACACTACTGCCTCTCAGTGTCCTTGTATCATCATCAGCCTCTCACAAGAAGAGATCCATTCTACAGGTCTGAGTTAGACCTCCAATAGCCACTGGCAAGTGGCACAACACATCCTGTAGCACAACACATCTGTCTATACCAATTTCCTTCTCTGTAAAATAGGGATCATAATAGTTTTTGACTCCTACGATTGTTTTGAAAATAAAATCAATTGTACATAATACACTTTGGAAAACTTGAATCCCTATATTAGTCCTGAATATACTATGTCACCCTATTCTTCCAACTCAATTAACTCTAGTGGCTCTTTATCCCATGTCACCTCTAGGATCAAATATAATATCATATCTTTGGTATTCAATGTTCTTCAGAGCCTATCTCTATAGTCTTCTTACATCTTATATCTATAAACTTATGTATTGAACCAGTCATTGACCAAGATACCCCTCCTAACTCCAGACATTTCCATGTATTTGGAGCATTCTATCTCCTAATTTCTATCTCCTGACTTGCCTAACTTTTTTCAAGTACCAGTTAAAATCTTATCTTCTATATAGGAAACTTTTACTCATCTTCCTTAATTTTAGTGCCTTCTTTCTATTGATTATTTTCATTTAACCTGTACATGGTTTGTTTATAAATATATTTGCTTGCCTGTTGTCTATTCCATTGATTTGTGAACTCCTAAATAAAAAGTAGTATCTTTTATCTTTCTTTGTTTCACTAGCTTTTAGCAGTACCTTGCATATAGTAAGTGATTAACAAATGTTTATTGACTAAATTATTACTCAAACTCACATGATCACTCCCTAGCTTCAGAGAGTACTATGATCTAAATGGGATTTGACTTCTACTTGGCTTCTAATTAATACTTGATTTTCTTTAGGTCAATATATCATAAAAATATCATAAATTTATTTCTTGATCACTGTCTTTTCCTCATATTATGCCTTGATTATGTAGAAGTGCAAGTCCCAAAAGGGCTATCAAACATGAAAATTGGTTTAATTTATAGTGACAAAAGATCTCACTCAGTTTTGATTCAGTTTTATCCTTTAGCACCTTTAAAATATAATCTTAATTCTTAACAGGAACTTGATGTTCATTTAATCTAAAATCCCTAATTTATAGATGAGAAAACTGAGAGTGGATAGCATAGAATAATGCAAAACATATAAAAAACAGACAATTCTGATTGAAACACTGTCCTTAAACTTACTAATTAGAGGACTATGAGAAGTTCAGTAAACTTCCTAAAATTAATATCCTTCTATGTAAAATGGACAAAAATGATACTTGGCCAACCTACTCAGGAGGCTATTATAGGAAAAGAATATAAGAACTTAAAAGGTCAGAGACAGAAATTGTGAATTTATGCTTTATGAATATGTTTATAATATAAACACTTATAATTGAGTAAAAAAAACTTGCTAAAAATTAAAATAACTGAGTAATACATAATATAGTGATTATATCTGAAAGTACATGAAACATTTCAAAGCCATAGTGTCCTCCTTTCTAAAAATATCAAAATCTATTTTTTTCCCTTATTCTTTCTTGTTCCTATTGGGGAAAAAAAAATCTATTTCTTGTAACATATAAGAACAGTCAATAAAAACAAATCCCATCAATGACTACACATACACATACACCCATATATGTATAAATGCATACACAACACATATGTATATATGTGTACTGTGTAATCATGCACAGATACATGCCTATTTCTATATATGTGTATTGTATGCATATGCAAGTGTGTATGTTTCTCAACTTAATCTGTCACCTCTCTGAAATTGCATGTTTCATCATCCATCAGTCCTCTAAAATAATAATGTATGGTTATTGTATTGATCATAAATTTTGTGACTTTTAATGTAATTTTGTGTTATAAGAAATAAGGAAATAAATGATGTTTAAAAAAGACATCAAAAGACTCATATGAATTGTTGCAGAGTAAAGGAAGCAGATCTGTATAAACAATTCATAATTTCAGTAAGAAAAATGAGTAATTTAAATTATTTTATAAATGAGTAAAAAAATAAAATGAATGGAACAAGGAGAAAAATATATGAAATCATAACAACATTGGATCAGTGATTTTATTGGTACAGGAGAACTTAAATGAGGAAATTGTCTCTATTAGTATAGCTCTGTACCTTCTTTGAAACTTAAAGACTCAGAGAATATCCTAGAGCAATTTGAGGTTAGATGACCTGCTCAAAGTCACACAATCATTATGCATCATAGGCAAGAATTGAATCCAGTTCTTGCTAGCTTCAAGGCATTTCTCCATCTACTATGATACACTTGTCACCAGGTCTTGATTTGTTTTCATTGACTATACTTATTTGTCATAGACATTTTTTTCCTATTTCACCAATAAGGGTAAGGAATGGAAAGGAGAAGAAATAGATTTCAATATTTTTAAAGGAGAGAGAATAAGGTACTATATATATGAAATATTTCTTGCCCTTATAGTCACTATATTATGTATTATTCAGTTATTTTACTTTTTTAACAAGAGATCTCTCAAGAAGTTACAATTAACCTATAAATGTTTATAAAGCAAACAAATTAATAAAACTTATAGTTAAAATTGTAAAGAATTGTAATTGTAGAAAACTTTCTCTTTCTTTGGTGGAGACTGAATACTTAATGTTCTGTATTGGCAATAGGAGTGAAGTTGATATCTAGAGATGAGAGAGATCTGGGTTCTTTTCACTTCTAGGTCTGGGAAAGAAGGTATAATCTCTAGGTATCTGAAGGAGAGATACCTCTATAACCTGCACAGACAAAACAAATATGCATGATGCAACATAGCCCAAATGGAAGGCAACTCAACATAGCAGATAATTCATTAAACATGTTCAAGAAGAACTGGAATTGACTTTTTGGCTTTATCACTTAGTCTCCATGTGACCACACTCAAATCACTTTAAAATTGCTGGGCTTTTGGTTTCTTTGTTTCTGAAATGCAAATTATGATAGTTAAAGTTTGTAGCACACATAGTTATGGTGATATTCAAAGGAGATAATGCATATAAAAATAAAAATATGATTGTCAGAT
The DNA here is from genome assembly GCF_048593235.1 of Sminthopsis crassicaudata. Taxonomy (NCBI): domain Eukaryota; kingdom Metazoa; phylum Chordata; class Mammalia; order Dasyuromorphia; family Dasyuridae; genus Sminthopsis; species Sminthopsis crassicaudata. The sequence goes on from NC_133618.1 coordinate 155,768,189, forward strand.
GTTTTAATTTTTTAAAGGAAAGAAAATGCCTAAATGACCCAAATATTCTGCCATAAAGTTTGCAGGTAAGACTAGAGTGTCTGTAAAGTTCTTTCATTTTATGTTCCAGAAACAACAACCCTGATTTATATGCCAATCTAACCAATCTATGTTAAATAACATTCACATCAACCTATTATATTATTGAGTTATCTAGATGGCAAAAAATGCTTTAAGTATCAAGGTCATAATTCAACTGAAAAGTTTACACTGCCATTAAATGTTGAATTTAATTTCTCCAAAGTTCAGAAAGACATACAATGCACAGCTCTGGACTTGCCAAAAAGTGACCTGACAGTTGTTTCAGCCAAATAACTTGTAAATGTTGCTATCACTCCCAGACATTGCCAACTGGATGGGATAACAGCCTGCCACATGTCATACAATGCCCCACATACAATGCAAACATACTATTCATGTCCACAACTCAGATATTTACGACATATTCTACGGTTTGCCATGTCAACCTATCTAGCAACCACCACATTAAATCATGCTGTCAATAGGCGAAAAACACTAAAGCTCTGCAAGAAAATTCCAGTTGCTGACATGAAAACATTTTCATTTATCATTTCCAGACTTTTTTTCAGTGGCCCCTTGCTTTTTTACTCATCTATTACTCTGGGGCTGTTCCTTTGCTATGCAAGCAGAATATAAATGAATGCTTAAAAAATTCTGGAAAGAAGTGGGTGGAGAGCCACCTGCCAACCTCTGGTCATTTCTGCTGTTATAGAAATTATTTTTTACAGCAGGGGGTGGTGAGTAGAGAGGCAAGAAGAAGAGGAAACTTGGAGAGCTAATGATCCATAATGATCTATAACAAAATTTATTATGCCCATGATGCATAAACAATATTTTAAGCTCTAAAACTCTATGTAAAAAGTGATATAATAATAACTGTTTTATTATTATTATTATTATTATTATTATTATTATTATTATTATTAGTAGTAGTAGTAGTAGTAGTAGTAGTAGTGATGGTGGTGATGGACAGATGTGATGGTCGTGGTGGTGATGGTGGAGATGGTGGGGGTGATAGTGTTTTGACATGGTGGGTGGTGGTGGTGATGGTGATGGTGATGGGAGAGGGGATGGTGGTGATGATGGTGGTGATGGTGGTGGTGATAGTAGTAATGATAGTTGTGATGGTGGTGGTGTGATGATAGTTGGGGATAGTGGTGGTGGTGATGGTGGTAGTGATGATCATGGTGGTGATGGTGATAGTGGTGATGATAGTTGTTATTGTGGTGGGTGGTTATGGTGGAGATGATGGCGGTGATATTGTTGGGCATGGTGGTGGTGGAGATGGTGGTGATGGTGATGATGGTGATGATGGTGGTGATGGTGATGGTGATGATGGTATAGTGATACTGTTGGGCATGGTGGTTGTGATGGTGGTGATGGTGGCAGTGATGATCATGGTGGTGATGGTGGTGGTAATGATGATGGTGGTGGTGACAGAGATGTTGATGGTGACGGTGATGGTGATAGTATGATAGTAATGGGGATGGTGGTGATGGTGGTGGGGGTGGTTGTGGGGGTATTGGTGATGGTGGTGATGGTGATGGGAGCAGCAGATACTGTGTTCATTTTAATGACCTGTTTTCCACGCCTTTCTTTGTCTCTTACATCACAGAGCTATAATGAGCATCAAATGAAGGATCAATGTAGAAATAAGTATCTAAATGAACTTATAGATTCACTTGGACAAAATAACATTAGTGTTTCAGGATCATGGCTTTCATAAGGGAAATTAAGGGAGACAAGCTTTAATATCAAAAGTGCATATCTCCTTGAATTCAAGATAATAGTGATCCTCTTGGAGAGTAAATGTGTGAGTTCAAGTGACAGTTGGAGAAGTATACTTATATCCCTTGTCCTAAAGAACCCATTCCTGTATTTCAGGATAATCTACTGTATTATATTAAATAGAATTAAATTAAGAAGCACAGGTCTGTGTCATAGCATCCTGGCCTACAATATGCAGGTTCCTCACCCTAGTTACAGCTCTGTTCTGGTTCAATAGGCGCTTAATAAATGTTTGATGAATGAATGATTGGATTTTAAATCTGTGGAAGCCTGCCACTGTGTCCTAGGACAATCACAAGCTAGGATCAACCTGACTCTGAATCCATACCATGAGGCCCCATGGTAATGGGTGCTAAATATTCAAACATGGGGCAATACTTTGACCTTAAGAATCACCTTACAAGAAATCTGTGTCTTATGGGATTATACATTACAAATAAATGCCTTATTAATCATTACAGAAAAGTATCTCTACAAACTTTCTCTGGAATATGAAACTGTCAGGCAGGGATTAAGGATGGATTAGCAGTTTATTTTGCACTATTGAACTATGCCAATTTCAGTTTGTGGTTTTGAAGGTGTTTAGTTTTATTTATTCTTCTTTTGTTTCGTTTAAATTATTGGGAACTTTTTTCCTTTTCTGTTACCTGCGGTTATTATTAATGAGCCTGGCATGTTCTAACTCAACATTCCTACACGTTCAATGTTCAAGTCAATGTCTTAGAAGGAAAGAGGACAAGGAAGGAAATCAGATTTCTATTAAAATTATCAGAGGATAAGAGCTGATATTTATATAAAGCTTTAGAGTTTTAAAAACACTTATTACAAATATTATTATTTCCATGTTACAAAGAAGCAATGAGGCTTTCTGTCCCACAATTCCTTAAGAAAGGGACAGAGCAACTATTTGAGCTTAATTTTTGTGAATCCAGTGTTACTTGCTTTTCCCAGTAGGATAATCAAATATTCATCAAATGATTCTTCTCTCTTCTTCTCCTGGAATCTACTTCTAAAGCTATTTCATGACATTCCTACTAATTCATAAAACTTAATGATAGAATAGCTTTGGTATAAATCAACAGACTGGGAATTCAGAATATGAGAATTCTACTTCATGGTCTTGTCTATGTTAAATAAGTTACTTTAACTCTGCAAAATAATGTCTATAGAAGAATATGGCTGTCAAGGGATCCTAGAAGGTCATGTATAGAGAATGTAGAACTGTACAGAGTCAAAACTATAGATTTCACTACATATGGAAAGTTCTCTATGATGATGGAAGAAAATAGATTTTTATGTTGGTCCTTTATGCCACGCACTTTGTTGTTTTTTAAAATGCTAAATTCTTTTTACAACTCTATAAGTTAAGAAGCTTAGATGCTAGTATTTTCTCCATGTTATAGTTGAGGAAACATTGCCAAACAGAGCTTAAATAAACTAGTAATTGTTAGAGATTGGATTTTAATAAAGGCCTACTGCTCTTTTCACTATGCCAGGCACTGTCTCTAGGACATCACTATTTTTCAGGTGGCACTATAAGCATGAAGGGACAACTGCAGGGGAAGATTTGGAGTGCCTTGAATAATCCAGTACCAGGAACACTGGTACTTTTATCTTCTCTCTTAAAGGAAATGGAAATTATATTGTTTATGAAGAATTTGTTCAGAGAAACGTTCTATCCTGCTATAAAATGTGGCCCGAGTCATCAGGAATGAGCTTCTTGTTCATAACCTAAGACCTTCTTGTTGCCTTTTTGATTTTTACTTCTACTGAGGCAATGTTGTACAGCTAAAAGAATGACAGATATATACTTGGGCTAAAAGACTGGTCTTCCCTCTTTCTATTGTAATAACTTAAGTGAGAATATTCACATTTCTGGGCTTGAGTGTTCTTAGATGTAAATGTGGAGGGTGGAAATCACTACCTGACATAATATCTGGTGCATAGTTTATGCTCAATAATTTCTGGAGGGCTAATAACTTGATTATTCAATCCTTCTCATTTTGACCTAAATTGGAACATTCTTTTTTTCCTCAAATTCTTAGATCCAGCTTGTTCCCATTCATGTTTTTGAATCTATATAAAATTACACTTTTATTATGTCCTCCTAATTATTTCTTGGGTCTGAATATGGCATTGTCCTTTGTAAGGCACCCTAGTGATAGCTTCCTCCCACACCCACAACTTATACAGCTTCTTTGGCTTTATGTCTCCAAGTCTTATCTCCTCAACTCCATTGAAATCATCTTGAAAATATTTTAATGGAAATTCTTTGAAGGAAAGAGTATTTAGTTTTTATGCTTGCTTTGAATTTCACATAGTAAACATTTTTAAATTGTTCTTTGAATTGTATTGAATTGAATTAAGCAGAGATCACATTTTGTGTACCTATGCATATATGTATATATATATATACATATAGATACATGCACAAATAAATACATATATACACACACACTTATAGAAACATACATATTTAAAAGTTAATAATGAGCATATGCTAATATGCTCAATAGATCTTTGGCATAAGGCTACATCTTTCACATGCCAAATACTTGGTACATTCAATAAAATTATTGGATCATTTTAAAGAACTCTTGGAATTGTGCTTGATGGGTCTTAAAATCATCTTCTAAAAAGACAAAGAGGATTATGAGTTTGGATGCCACAAGGAAGTTTTAATAAAATTTTCTTATAATGTTCCAGAAACAAAAATTTCTTAAATATCTATTAATGTGGAACTTAGATTCTAATAATGATACTGATTTAATTGAATTTAACTCAATTCAATAAATATTTATTAAATATTAATCTCATGAAAATAATCTACTAAGCAATAAACACAAAAATAAAACAATTACTGTCCCTGTAACAGGTAGAGACTGGGTAGGAGGAAAGGGATGTGGGGAAAAAAAGGCAGAACATGCTAGAAGTATAAATTATGGGAGGCAACATGTGACTAGCAGGCATGTAAATTTTAAATTTACTAGAATATGGGGACAGAGAAAAGGGTTGGTAAATATACTAAGTTTTAAAAAATTCTTGAATGTCATGGAACTTTGTATGGAAGGCTGTAGCAATCCATTGAAGAAGTCTGAGCATATAAGTGGCATTATTATATTTTTATGTATGGAAAATTAGCCTAATAATTACAGTAGTTAGGACACTATCACAACAAGTATAGGAGATTGTCATATGGTCCTACAGTAGGTTCATGAAAATGACAATAGAAAGGAAGAAGTGGATTCAAGCAATATTTCACAGATTAGAACTAACAAGGTCAGAAGGAAGGAGGAGGTAAAAATAGCATACAAGATAGCACCAAGTTTTGGCACATAGGAGATAGGCAATTAATGGTATCAGAAAGAGCAAAAAGTAAGTAAGGAATAGGAATATATTTTAATAAGACATAACAAAATGTTTTTTCCTTTTTATTTTATTAAATCAAGTTTTAGACACCCAGGAAACATTTGGCAGAAAGCAGAAAATTAGTAGATATTCCCATGGAATTGGAATAAGAGAACTTGGTATCATATCTTAACTATGCTACCAAGATATTTAGCAGATTGTTTATATGTGTCTTAGTTCCTTCAACTTAAAAAATATATTGGATTGGACAATCTATAAAGTTCTTCAGTTTGTAATCTTAGATCCTGTAAATGATTGTTAATGAGATTTTCGAATTTAGGAGAAATGATGTGGTAATGTGGAGATATAGAGGTGGGAATAATTGGTGCAAGTGTGAAAATTGGAGTTAAATTTGCAAGCACATAGAATAAATTATAATGATTTGGATATTGCATGCACCAGTAACATTTAAAAAATGTTATCATTTGAAAGTATTTTTCATGGTAAGAGAAATTGTCCCTTGAAGCCTGTATTAAAATGTCAGATCACACAAAATCATCAAATAAGTTGTTGGTATATTAAAATTGACAATAGAGATATTTTTTCAGTTTTCAACAACAATACTAATAATAGCATTTGTTGTTTGTCCTTTATTATTGAAGAAGATCAATTGTATCACCTATGATGTCTTGGCTAGCAGATGAATTGAATTTAAGTGAGATAAAGTTACATTGTCATCTGTCTCATTCCCTCTTTCAGTCACTGAAATCCAATGGCAAGACAAAAGTCAAGATGATGGCAATGGCCCAGAATACAGTAGGCAACTTAGCTCTCTTCAGTGTTTGACCAAATTCTATGTGTTCCACAGTTACTGTTTTAGCTGCTTTCTTAACCACTGGAACAAATTATTTTCATCTACCCATTCTACCTGGGGAAATTTTCACATGTTTAGGGTAGACACCCCCCCCCCCCCCCGATTCACCTACGAGTTTGAGGTCTGATGGTTATCTGGTTTAGTTCACCTGCTGAGACAATTTTTACCAGTGTGCAACCACTGTGCATGTATATAGCTTATTGAGCGAGAAGTGAATTTACAGAGCCTTATTAGAGATTGCAAAGTGCTTTGTCAATATATTAACTCATCCATTATCTCATCTGTTTCTTGCAAGTTAGTTCTAGCTCTATTCCCATTTTATAGACTAGGAAACTGAGTCAGAGTGAAATTAAATGACTTGCTTAGGATCAAAGTCTAATGAAAGCCCTGGAAAGTTTAAAAATTAAATGAACTTCCTACATATATGAGGCAATGTGTCTGGGTACAAGTCATTTCTCATGCATTTATTAGTTGAGTTATTCTTATTAAGTCTTGACTTCTCTTAGACTCTTTTTTCATCTATAAAATGATAATATCTGTAATACTTATACTACATTTATATAGTATTCTTATCTATATATCTACAAAGATTGTTATAAATTTCAAAAGAGAATTTATATAAAGAGCCATATAAAGGCATTAGGCATTATTGGGGAATATTTTGGTCATGTCCAACTCTTAGTTAACTATTTCCATACTATTAGCCATAGTTTATATATGTTATATAGAACTATAGTTATTTGATGGATTAATTTTGTCAAATTTGAATTAGATTATAAACTCATACTGCTCAGCATATAATAAGGTCTTAATAAACACTTTTTAATTAACATGTTTATCTTGTGTCACTCATTGCTTAATAACATAGAGCAGAAACTCCAAAAATCTTTTTGATTGGAAAAAATGAGAGAATGAGAATTTTAAGACTTAAAGAGAACTTAAAGAGCTCCTTAAGTATAGTTAACATGATTCATGTGACATTTTATATCTGCAAACTAGTTTAGTTACACTTTTTCCTGTATATATATATTTTTGCATATAGTTATTTACTTATTATTTTCCCTAGTAGACTGTAGACACTTGGAGGGCAGCGACTATTTTTATCCTATTATATCCCAAGCATTTAGCACATAGTAGGTGCTTAATAAATGCTTGTTTACTTGATTTATGACAAGTTAAGCCAAATTTGCATCAGGTCTACTTTGCAGATGGGGTAACCGAGAAGTTAAGTGATTTTTCCCACAATTATCTAACAGATAAAAGTGCAAGGAACTGTACTTGTCATCCTTATCTTTTCATAGCTACCAGGCAAATACTAAAAGGCCCCCAAAGTTGGAGGTTTTCAGTGAGGATCTACTTTATATTGAAGTTGCTTTCAAAATGAGAGCAGCAGATTGCTCTGCCTTCTCATAGTTCCAAGCAAAGTCTCAAAGTCACAAGCCTAAGAGGTCCCTGATGTGCTTGTAGATCTAACTTCTGCTAGCAGAATAAAAAAGAAGCAGAATGTTTTGCCATATAGAACAATGACTTCATGAAGCCTGCAGTAGAAATGTGGCTACTTCATCTAACTTCCAAATCTCTCCCTTTGCTTCTGGCAACCAGACCGTTTGTTGTTACTGCTCTCTTGGAAAGTAAATTTATTCCTTTGGCAAGAGCTCAAAAAAAATTACATTCATTACTAAAATTAGAGCAAGTTAGTTTTAAAAAGTCCTCATCCCCACGTGGACAGACATAGTGCTGTATCCCAGTGGCACCTTCATTTTTAAAGTTGTGCATGTAGTGTCTTAACAAAGTGGCAACATCTGCAGCTGCTTCCAGACAAACAGACGGTCTGATGTGAATTACTTAACAGAGAGTGCCATGACCTCTGTTAACAAAGAAGGATGCTTTGAGATCCATGGGCAGCACCCTGGGAAGCAGCTGGATCCAAATCAAACTAATTGAAGAAGAGTCTGAATTTCATATATACAAGACAAGGGGAGAAAATTGCTATTCATGATTCTCAAAAGGTATACATGCCAATGCAGTGCTCCAAGACCATAAATAAATTCTGAGGAATACATCAGAGTTTGAAGATAAAAGCAAGTGATTGGGTGGCAAGGCATAGTTAAAGATTAAAATGCTTTTTCTCCCCTTCTTTAGTTTAGAAAATAAAATTATGTTGAAATTTCCTGTCTTTCTTGCAATCAAAAGAAAAAGGACTGAAAGAAATGTGCACTTCAAGGCTTTAAATCTGAAACTTCCTAATCCCCTGAAGTCCACACTAGACTTCTTGCCTCCATGGAAACAACAAAGCATTCATCCAAGTGATTGGCCTCCAATGAATTTTAGATAAGACAGAATGGAAGGGAATTGATGTGATTTTAATGCAGAAGAAAGCGGTGGAAGGGAGGTCCACTTGGTTCATATTTGAATAAAGCAAACACGCTAGACAAAAGGCTGACAGCTGTAAATGACATTGTCAGTACAAAAATTATCAGCCAGTTTACAATCTGTTTGCTTATGTTGAACAAACAGAATGTGTGTGGCATCCTTTGGCTTCATGAATGGCAGAAATACTTGCAGGCTCCAGAGAAAGGCAGATATCTGTTCTCCTACAGCCCCGCTACTATTGCATAGCCATTTGACAGCCTCCCTGAAAAGGAAATTCTGTTCTCTGCTTTTCCCTACTCCCTCGGGCTCTTTTTCTCTCCCCACCCCCTTTTTTTTCCTCCTCATCCTTCTTCCTTCTTCATAAGACAAACATTAAAGTTGGCTTTTTGCATCAATGGTGTGAATTATGTCAGTAGTGTTACTAGATCAAGTCATTTACTAATGTGTCTGACATTCCAAGTCAGGAACCTGTAGTAACCTAGTGAGACTCAGTGGCAACATTCCTTGTTTTTTATTCCACACAGGAAGCAGAAGCTGGGAGACCCCAAAGAATGGTACTTTTTCCATCACTGGGCAGCTTGTCTCTGAGCTCCATTTGCTTTGAACTTGTTAGCAGTGTGCCTTTGTGCTCTAGCAACACAAACCAAAAAGAGTTATGCGAGCAAAGCAGAGGGAGAAGTTTCTAACCATCCGAAAGCAGGAAAAACCAAGTCCAAAGCAATATTCCACTACGCAGAGAAAGATGCCAGTCTTTCTGGGGAACAAGGTCCATTGCCTCAGCCCAGGCACAAATGAAATGAGTTGTGTGGTCTCTTAATCCCTCTGTGTTCTACAAACTCATAACACAGAAATAGCTCCCTTTGTTCAGAAAGAAAGGAGAGCAAACAGGTACTAATTTTATCCCTCCCATTAGTTGTGAGCCTGCCTCTACTATGGAACAGCATTAGGAAGCCTAAACCTTCCCCACTGTTTTGTTGTTTTTTTTTGAGCCTCAGGATGTATGGCTATATGCAATTTCTTACCTATTAGACTCTCACCTTGGAGAGTGAGAGAGTGAGAGAGTGAGAGGGAAAGAAGAAAGAGAGAGAGAGAGAGAGAGAGAGAGAGAGAGAGAGAGAGAGAGAGAGAGAGAGAGAGAGAGAGAGAGAGAGAGAGAGATTGCTAAGAATCTAAGTAAACCTCTTTTCCTATGAACAATCAACCTTTGTGTAGCTGCAGGCTAAGATATAATGGTTTAATATAAAGAAGAAATTGGCAATCCAAACTAAGGCTTTGATTTTTTTTTATTGTTACTTTCAAGTTGGTATATTGTTAATATTTGTTAAGTTTTTTGCTAAATATAGAAGGAAATGACTTGTTTTGTGATGAATCAAGCCTTTCTTTTAGGTAGATTATTTTTAAATAAAAAATAACATGTTATAATGGATTACTTGCTGTGTAGGGAAGCCGGTGGAGGGGAGGAAGGGAAAACATTTTGATTTGCAAGGTTTTGCAAGGGTGAATGTTTAAAAAGTATTCATACATATGTTTTGAAAATAAAAAGCTTTTTAAAAAAGAACTTTGGTTATTGGTACTTGGACTGTTTGATGAGAAAAAAATGACATGTGAGTATGGTCTGTTTGTGGAAGATAAAGGGAGTTTAGTAATAATAATAAAAAACCAAAACAAAATACAGATGAATTCAGCAATTGCTTTCAGGCAGTCAAGCATCCACATATATATGAAAAGTTTATCCAATTATAGTTAACCTGCCATGATAGCTACATTGTGCTACTCTGTTCATTGTAATCTAAATTGCTGTTTCTTTTTTTCTGATATGGCAATCGGTCATAAAGAGTTGACCACCATTAAAACTGTTTGATTTGGAGCCCTGTAGTGTTTGAGTAAGAGGGTAAATGCAAATTTGATGAAAGAATAAGGATAAATTTACATATCAGCCTCAGCTCACATGGAGAGAGTAAACATTCTGTTTATCTCAAGTGTCACTTTATGATTTCAGGAGAATATAAAACTGACCTTGGCCTAGTCATTGCAAAAGACCCGAATGAAATATACTGTTGTCTAAATACAATTTACTCAAGTAGAACTTGTCTGCAAACCCTGTGGAACTCGGCAAACAGAAGTGGGGGGGGAGTTGTTGGTTAGAACGGATTTTTTTCTCCCCTGATAAACTCCAAAAGGAAAATCAGGAATTAGTTATTATTAGTGAAGACAAGAAGGGGAAAAACCCATTCTTACTCCATTTTGTTTCACAGAGGTGTAATGTTTAACATGTATATTTCAGAAGAAAGAACACTGAAGGATATTTGTGGGTTTTATTTTTATTTTTGCTTTTTGATATTTGAGGACCAAAGTTATAAAACTACTTATTTGTTTGCATCTTCATGATTATAATACATCTGGGGAACTTTTACATTGGGTAGGTAGTTATATTTGGGGGAAATGCCTCTTTCCTGTTTAAACCAACTGTATTAGCATTTTCTACAACATTTTTAATTAGCTTTTTCCCTTCTCAAGCTAAGTCAATATTCATCACTGTGGAGAAGCATAAGACATTCATTCATAACAGTGGGAGACTCTCAAAGCTGCATAAAAATTATTCCGAGACAATTTCAAGCCTCTATATTGACATTTTAACATTCTCCTCAAACCCTACCCCTCCCTCCCTCTTTTCCTCCCTCCCCCCCTCTCTCTCCCTTCCTCCCTCCCCCCCCTCTCTCTCTCTGTCTCTCTCTTACACACACACACACACACACACACACACACACACACACACACACACACACACACTATTGTGAACAAGAAACCCCCAGTGTTAGATTTCTGACAAAACTGAAGTCAGTGGAATCCTAACAGTGGAATTTGGTCTACTCTGGAACATTTTGATCAATGTTAGCTTAAAAAAATCTGAATTTAATTTTAACTTAGAATAAAATATGCATTGAAAAAGCCATATAGATATAAGAAAGTATACACATAATTTTAAAATAAGAGTTAGCTGTGTATGCATTTATATGAAGTATGTTAGCATACGTAGGAATGCCTCTATAACTTCTTCCCTATAAAAATGTTTACCTAGCCTGGCTCCGAGTAAACAGAAAGATTCTAAAGGACATACATACAAAAATCTCTTGCTTACTTAATTACAATTAAAACCCAAAGGTCTCAAAGCAACTCTTTAGGGTCAAGGGTTGGATGAGAGACCTTAGAAGTTGGTTTGGGGAAACATTCCGGTATATATACAAAACATCAGTCTAAAGAGAAAGCAAATATCTCCCAATTTCTGTAAGAATTTCCTTCTCCCCAAAATTGTATTGGAAAGGACAAGTATGAAGTAGTTGCCATTTTTTATTCTTGTGCAGAAGGACCAGACAACTAATGAAAACACTACATAAGAAAGAATGGCCATGTGATTCTTTGTTGAGAAAGGTTACTGATTATCTAAGGCCACATAAGAAATTACCACAAAACTGCCACTTCCTTCAGGTATTAAACAATTAGATAAGTAAATTTAAGTGCAAAACTTCCATAAAGAAAGGCATGAACGAATGTCCCCAAAATTTCAATCCTGTCACTCCTTGCAATATAGAGACACCTCCTTAATTTCAGGTTTATTAAGAGTCATCCAGATACAGCCTTAAATATTTTCTTAGAACAATCATGGATCTTGACAAAGAGAATGAGGAGATTTTAATGAATCTAAATGATGCAATTCATGCAAGGAAAACTAGCCTCCTAATTAGTTTCCTCTATTAGATTGTGAGCTCCTTAAGGGCAGGGTCACTATTTTCCCTCTTTTTTATAACTCTAGAATTTAGAACACTGCTTGGTACATAGTAGATGCTTAATAAATTTTTGTTTATTGATTCTTTAAGCCTCAGTTTTTTTTCCAAGAGAAAAGAACTCTCTGCTTTCTGTCTAATAGTAATAAATTATTTAAGGGCAGGGACTGTTTTGGTGTTCTTTTCCTTATTTATTTAATTTTTATTTTTCTTATTTATTTATTTAATTTTGTTTCTACCTTCCTAGGACTAGTGCATATATCAGATATTTAATAAGGTTTCTTGAATTGAATTGATTTCATTGTGAAAAAAATAAAGAAGAATTTACCTACTCAAAAATTAAAGTAAAATTCTCAATTGTATATTCAATTATAGTAGGGCAAAGAAGTCATGTAAGTCATTTGTTCTCAAATCAAAAATTTTCAATTGGCTCCAAGAAAAACTTACTTTCATTTACCTGAAATAAAAAAAAATCTCCATATTATGCTGCCTTTCTATCTTTTATAGTTTTATCACATTTTAATCCTTAGTCCATTTGTGGTATGCTACCAAATGGGACAGTTTTCTGCCACTCTTTTCTCTCAACTATCTTCCTCTCCCTAAATAGTGACTTGCTCTACTTCTATGTTTCTGGTAATAACAGTGGTTCCTTTGATTGGAATGGCTTCTTTCCTCTTTGATTCTCTAATTCCCATCTAGTCTGACTCTACTGAAGGCAAATATAGGTAGCGCTCGGAGCCTAGAACCAGGAAGATCTAAATGTCTAAGTATTTCAGACACTTTTGCCTCAGTTTCTCCAAATGTAAAATGATGAAGATAATACTACTGCCAAGTGTTTTTGTGAGGATCAAATTGTTATAAAGTGCTTGGCACATCATAAATATTATATAAAATGTTTATTGATTTGTTAGTGAAGGATCTAATGATACATTGTTGATAAAATGTTTAGTATAAGCTGACACATAGCACATGCTATATTCTCTTCTTCCCAACTCTTTAAAGCTAAACTAAATTGCCATTTCTTCTAAAGCATGTCTAAAGTAGGGCAGCCAGGGTGGTGAATGGTCTTGCGTTCATGACTTATGAGGATAGTCTGAAGAACTAGGGTTTAGCCTAGATGTGCATAATAACTGTGCTTATGAATTTGAAGGATTGTGAGAAAGAAAGATTTGATTTGTTGTGTTTGTCCCCATGATGCTGAACCAGGAGCGATGGACAGAAATGAGAAAAAATCAAATTTAGATTTGATAGCAGAAAAAACAATACAGTTATCCTTTCCATTTCATGACTTTCCTTGTCAAGGTCTCCATATATTATGAGTCAGCATAAGAAATTAACTGAGGATTTTGTTTGTAGGAGCTGCAGAAAACACAGAAAAGCTAACTGACAGCACAGGAAATATTTAGAAATTCAAAAATGCTTAAAAGATATATAAAGTATAATATAATATCATATTTTAATACCATAATAATTCAGACCTTGTCTGGCACAAAGTGAGGGCAAAATAATCTTAAGACAATTTTTCCAGATAGCAGGGGTACCACATTTCTAATTCCATAATGTAGTAAGGATAAATATAATAACAACAAAAGAAACAAACAGAAACAATAACTTGTTAATAATTAGAGATGCATTGGAATGGGCTGCTTTGAAAGCTAATAGGATTCCCTCTCTTTGGAAATTTTCAAATGGAGGCTATAAGACCCTTCGTTGGTTATGCTATAGGTGAGGATTATTTAGAGTATGGATTGGAAGCCCACTTACTTTTAAGGCCATTTCTAGCTCTCAAAGTTCAATTGAATCTATGATTTTGTAATTGACTCTCACCTCCTTTGTAATGAAGTTCCCACAGAAAGGTGTTCTCAATATCCATTTACTAGTGCCAGTTAATATCTCTTCTATACCATTAATTGACTCTGATTGTGGTAAACATGATTTAGTTAATTAACATCAATTAGCTTTTATGAAGTGATATTTACTGAAAAAGACTTATCAAGAACAGAAGTACAAAAATTATACTCTTATCTATCACCCAGTTTGATAGAAGGCTTCAGTTTAAAGGAGCTGTTACAAAGCATTTGTCCAACCACATTTATTTCTAATGTAACAGGTCTTGGACAAGTTGTTCCATTTCTGCAGAACACAGGGTCTTCTGTTACTAGTTTTATACAAGTTATGAGGATCGCACAAATGTTTCTTTGGAGTTACAGTTATTTCTCAAAGAACTCGGATGCTGACAAACTCTGGTATGGACTCCTATCACTGAACTTCTGCTCCTCAGACCTTTCAAAAATCTTTGAAAACTTTATTCCAAAGGAGATAAGACACAAATGGGAAGCTGCCCTATTTAAGATATGGACACCTTGCTCTTAGCCTGTGGGACTTGGAGGAATATCAGTTTTTTTTCTCTCCCCAATATCCCTTGATGCTCAAAACGTTATTCTTTGTGGTTATCAAGAAGGAAAGAAAAAAATCTTTATTAAAGCTTTATGCATATACCATTAAATTTTTAAATTATTAAATCTTTTTAATTTTCAAAATATATGCATGGATAATTTTTCTTTTTTTATTATAGCTTTTTATTTACAAGATATATGCATGGGTAATTTTTCAGCATTGACAATTGCAAAATCTTTCGCTCCAATTTTTCTCCTCCTTTCCCTCCCCCCCCCCGCCGCCCCAGATGGCAGGTTGACCAATACATGTTACATATGTTAAAGTATAAATTAAATAAAACATATTTATACATGTCCAAACAGTTATTCTGCTGTACAAAAAGAATAGGACTTTGAAATAGTGTACAATTAGCCTGTGAAGGAAATCAAAAATGCAGGTGGACAAAAATAGAGGGTTTGGGAATTCTATGTAGTGGTTCATAGTCATCTCCCAGAGTTCTTTCTCTGGAGTGTAGCTGGTTCAATTCATTACCGCTCTGTTGGAACTGATTTGGTTCATCTCATTGTTGAAGAGGGCCATGTCCATCAGAATTGATCATCATATAGTATTGTTGTTGAAGTAAACAATGATCTCCTGGTCCTGCTCATTTCACTCAGCATCAGTTCATGTAAGTCTCTCCAGGCCTTTCTGAAATCATCCTGCTGGTCATTTCTTACAGAACAATAGTATTCCATAATATTCATATACTACAATTTATTCAGCCATTCTCCAATTGATGGACATCCACTTAGTTTGCATGGATAATTTTTCAATATTAACTCTTGCAAAACCTTGTGTTCCAATTCCCTCTACCCCCTCCCAAAGATGGCAAGTAATCCAATATATGTTAAACATGGTAAAAATATATGTTAAATCCAATATATACATATATTTATACAGTTATTTTGCTGCACAAGAAAAATCAAATCAAAAAGGGAAAAATGAGAAAAAAAATGCAACAACAACAAAAAGAGTGAAAATGCTTTGTTGTTATCCACTCAGTTCCTGTAGACCTCTCTCTGGCTGTAGCTGGCTCTCTTTATCACAAAGTCATTAGAATTGGACTGAAACACTTCATTGTTGAAAAGAGCCATGTCCATCAGAATTGATCATCTTATAATGCTCTTATTGCTGTGTACAATGGTCTCCTGATTCTGCTCATTTGAGTTAGCATTAGTTCATGTAAGTCTCTTCAGACCTCTCTGCCATAACTTATTCAGCCATTCTCCAACTGATGGGCACCCACTCATTTTCAATTTCTTGCCACTACAAAAAGGGCTGCCACAAACATTTTTGCACATGTGGGTCTCTTTCCCTCCTTTAAAATCTCTTTGGGATACAAACCCAGTAGAAACACTGCTGGATCAGAGTATACACAGTCTAATGGCTCTTTGGGCATAGTTTCAAATTGCTCCCCAAAATGGTTGGATCAGTTCACAACTCCACCAACAATGTATTAGTGTCTCAGTTGTTCCACATCCCCTACAAAACACATCATTGTCTTTTCCTGTCATTTTATCTAATCTGTGACGTATCTGTACAGAGGTAGCTCAGAGTTTTCTTAATTTGCATTTCTCTGATCAATAATGATAGAGCATCTTTTCATATGACTAGAAATGATTTTAATTTCTTCATCTGAAAATTGTCTATTCATATCTTTTGACCATTTACAATTGAAGAATGGTTTGAATTCCTATAAATTTGAGTCAATTCTTTATATATTTTAGAATCAAGTCCTTTATCTGAACATTTGAATGTAAAAATGTTTTCCCAATTTATTGCTTCCCTTCTAAACTTGTCTGCATAGGTTTTGTTTGCACAAAAAATTTAAACTTAATATAATCAAAATTATCTATTCTTTTGGTTCAATAATAATTTCAAATTCTTCTTTGACCACAAATTTCTTACTTCTTCATAATTCTGAGTGGTAAAATCATACTTTGTTCTTCTAATTCGCTTATAATATCACTTTATGTCAAAATCATGAACCCATCCTATACTTCAATTAATATTCAGTCTCCATAGTTCTCTCTCTGTATGTGGATGCCATGTTTCCATCCATGTCTATTAGAATTGTCTTGAATCACTTCATTGCTGAGTACAGTTAAGTCCATCATGACTGATCATCACAAACCTTTCTAAAGAAGTAACACTTTATCTTATTGTTAATTTATATTTTGGTTCATATGAGTTTTTGAAATACTTGCTGTAAAACAAGTTTTTCTGGAAAAGAGAATTGGAGGGGAGGAGTACAAAGAATCAGAGTGTCCTGGATTCCTTGGAGTCAATTAGTTTATTACATTATTGACTTAGATCAAGTTTTGATGTGGGAAAGGAGAACATGAAGAACAAGAAAGCACTAAGCACATGAAAGATTTATAAGGGATTCAGAGGAAGGGATAAAAAAGGGAGGTTGGGGAAAGCAATGAAACAAACGAGCAAATTCATCATTTTGAGGTCTAGCCTGCAGTTGCTAAGATGCCATGGGGAAGAACTCACGGCTGTTTATCAAAATATTGAGATCATATTGTTTTAGAACAATAGAGGAGTACTAAATTACTCAGAAGTCCTTATATTTCTTGCAAAATAGATTAAATATAGAAGCAGTTTCCCCTATGGTAGTTATTTTTTGAGAGGTAGGAGCAGGACACTTCCAAGAGGCCCTAATTTAGAACTTAATAAATTGTTTCCTCAATCTTTAAGCCTCAAGACCTCTGACTTGCTTGCCTCTTATGCATTTTTGTTTTTGTTTGACTAGTATGAAAAATGGTCAGGCAGAATTGTGTCAGCATTCTCTAGTGTACTTTATCAAGTTACTTTATCATTTGTCTTGATATTAGAAAAATCCCACCTTATTTTTGACTTTTTAATATAACAAAGGTTTACTAGGTGCCTAGCAACCATTGCTCAAGGTGTTGTTGACAAAATAGCAAATAAAACATAGTCCCTAGCCTTCAGAAGCTACATTATTTTTAAGAGGTCAGAGAGCATTCAGAGCAGATGGTATGAGGAAATGGAAAGTATACTGGTCCTTGAGCTAAAGGACATGTTTTCAAATCCTGCCTTATGATATCTGCTTGTGTGATGTTGGATCAAGTTACTTAATTTTCCTGAAACTCAGTCTCCTTTTCTGTAAAAGAAGATTTGTATTAGACTTATGATTCTAATACAGGCAATGTTAAGCACCTATAATATATTGATTTTGGAATTACTCAGGTAAAACAATGGGTAAAGTAATGGATTTGAATTCAGGAAGAACTAATTTTAAATCCTATCTTAAACATTTACAAATTGGTGACTGATAATTCACTTTACAGATCACTTTCTGTTTCTTCATCTGTACAATGGGGATAATGACAAGTTTGAGACTGAAAGGAGAATATATGTAAAGTGACTTGCAAAAAAATGTAGATATGTTGATGACAATTGTAAGAACATTCTATTTTAAAGCAACTTCTCATAGTTGTAACATTGGAGTTGGAATTGGAAAAGCCCCAGTTTGATTTGTGCCTCATACTTAGTTTGCAGTGTGACCCTAGATAAAATACTCAAACTTTTAGTTCAGTTTTCTCATCTGTGCAAAAAAGAATAATAATAGTGTCTGAAACAGAATAACTATGAGGATCAGTACTTTGCAAAGTTTAGAGTGATAAATAAAATCTCTTCCTTCTCTTCCTCTGCTGCTGCTATTACTATTACTACTACCATCATTACCACTACTACTACAATTACTGCTACTACCCACTACTACTATTACGACTATCACTACTATTACTACTACTATTACTGCTACTGTTACTACTATTACTACTATCGCCACCACTACTTCTACCACTACTATAATTGTTACTGCTACCACTACTACTATTACTACTACTACTATCACAACTCCACCACCACCACAACTACTACTACTACTACACTACCATGACCACTACTACTACTATTACTATCACTACTACTACTACTATTACTACTACCACTATTACTATTACTGCTACTGTTACTACTACTACTACCGTTAGTACTACTATCACCATCACTACTACTACCACTACTACTATTACTACTATCACCACCACTACTACTACCACTATTATCACTACTACCACCACAACCACTACTACTATTATTATTGTCACTACTATTACTACTATTACTGCTACTGTTACTACTACTACCACTACTATTACTAACCACTACTATTATTACTACTATCACTAGTACTACTACTACTACTATTACTGCTACTACTACCACTATTACTATTACTAATACTACTCACAACTTGTACTATCACTACTACTACCACCACCACCACTACTACTATTACCACTGCCACTACAACTACTAATGCTATCACTACTACTACTATTATTACTGCTACTGTTACTACTACTACTATACTGTTATTACTACCATTACTACTATTGCTACTATTACCATTACTACTGTTGCTATTACTACTACTAACCACTACTATTATTACTACTATCACTACTACCACCACCATGACTACTACTACTACCACCATTACCATTACCACTACTACTATTACTACTACCACTACTACTACCACTACTACTACAATCACTGCTACTATTACTACTACTATCACTACCACTACTACTACCACTACTACTACTATTACATTTATCATTACCACTACTACTGCCACTACTACTACCACTATTACTACTATTACTATTATCAATACTAGTACTACTAGTATTATTACTACTATCACTACTACTATAATCATTACTATTACTACCATTACTACTAACACTACTACTATTACTACTACTATCACTACTACCACTACCACCACCACTACTACAATTATTGCTACTATTACTACTACTATTATCACCACCACTACTACTACTACTATCACTACCACTACTATCCCAACTAGTTTCCAAAGGTCCTCATTTAATCTTTTGTATCCATTGAGTCTTAACTCCTTATCTTCCCCATTGTACTTGATAAATATTTTTTGAATGAGTGAATTATCAATTCTTTGGTATTCTCATGTAGACAAAAACCAAAGAATTGTGGTTGAAGCACACTGAGAAGCTGAGTTCTTTAAGATCTTATCTGCAATCCAATTTGCTGGTGTCAAAGGGGAATCCTTATATTCTTTGCTGGGCAGTCACATTATTCAGGGGATAGACTTGGAGTCCAACTCACACATGTTAAGCTTCAGTATAATCCATCCCCTCCCCCAACCAGAGATGCATTTGACAAAATGCATGGTAAAGAACTAAATATACATTCTGGTTCATGCAAGACTTCAGAAGCTAGGGGGAAAAGGCGGAAGATATCACTTCTGGGACAAATTACTGTATTGTTTCCCCTTACCAAATAATCAACTTCTTCTATCAGAAGAAATCTCTCCTTCCAAGAGATAAAAGGAGAACGGACTCCTCCTCCTGGCAAGCCCTCCAGCTGAGTCCTGTTTGTTCCTAGGAACAGGACCCCATGTTGTTTACCCTTCTTAGTAGGACCCAGGCTCTGGATGGGAACCTTCAAGGCCCAAACACCTCTTCACAATAGTTGAGTTCGGATGCTGATATGCGTGCTGTCTCCCAAGAGAGCTATTTCCCTTCAGTCTCCCAGATGTGTTGTATCCACCCCTGGAGGCTGTGGCATTGTCCCTATGTATTAGCTGGGGGGTGACAGCATTCCCATTTAGACAGGTGGCTTCCCACTTTTTTTTTAAACAAACAAGGGGAGATAGAATGCAAAAGTTTCCTGCGTTTCTGTCACTCCCAAATAGAGCAGCTGTGCTCTGGCCCAGAATGGGGCAGCGGGAGGAGGTGGAGCAGGAGACAGGTCCTTTCATTATTGTTACCCTTTGATGGGATAGGATTATTCTGCCTTCAGTTGTCAGGAAAGTGGATCCTGCAAGATTAGGTGCAGGTGCACTAATTAAACACAAGGCTTGCTGAGACCTACAGAAGTTGCATTCTCTGGGCCTTTCAGGTGCCGGTCTGGGAGTAAGCCCGGACTAGGAGTTCAAGTTGTGGAGTTCTGTTCCTAAGATTATCATTGATGAGTTCAATGCCTTTAGGTTACTCATATAAGTTCTCCAGAGCTCAGTTTTCTCATCTGAAAAATGGGGACATTATACATCAATAGTATTTTGCAAATAATAATAAGTATTTATATACTACTTTAAATTGTCAAATAACTATATCATCTCATTTGAACCTCACAACTCTGTTAGGTAGGTAACATTATTCCTATTGTACATATGAAGAAACATACTGCAAGAAATAAAAATACTTCTTTTTCTTCATATATCCACTAAATATCTGAAGCAGCATTTGCAATTAGGACCTAAATTGTAGTCACCATGCCAAGCTATCTCTACAGTGTTAATAGACCACTGCCTCAATATTGATTTTGTAAAGTTTGGGAGAATTATATTAATAAGAATCTTGGACTCCTACAAAAGAAGGGACTGGAAAAAATGAAATAGAATTAAAAAATAACAACAGCAATATACTGCAGGGTTTGTGCCTTTCAGGGAACTTTCTTTTCCTATGATGCAATAACTTAAATGATATATTCTATTCTTAGAACCCCACTTGACTTTCCATTCTTCAATTTAGTTGTTATAAGATCACTGGGAAATGGAGAAGAATAGTTAAGACTTTCCATTCTTTGGAGGAAAAGGGGCAAATGGAAACCATGCAAATTACCCAGAGTCACCTCTAATTTCCTCCAATAAAAGCAGGACACCCTGTTTCAATATTATCTACCCTAAGAGAGAACTAGGAGGGGGGCAGCAAATGAATCATTTCAGTTATAAATAAAGTCTTGTGTAAACATATTTCAAAATGTGAGCATGAGTGTGCAGTCACTCTAATTAGGTTTTATACACTAAGGAGAAAGTTCTCATTTTCCTAGGTAGGACTCAAGGGCTGATGAAGATGAGAATATCCCTATTGAGAAAGGGTTATATGAGATATTACTACTGGAACAATTAATTATTAAATAACATTTAACTCTTTCTCATCATTACTAGAAAAATGGGTACATTTCCATTTTAAAATTGTTCATTTTCTTCAAATTCAAGACAAATTTATGATACAGGAGAGTCAGTTTCATAAAAAATTGACTTT
This sequence comes from Sminthopsis crassicaudata, assembly GCF_048593235.1. Lineage (NCBI taxonomy): Eukaryota > Metazoa > Chordata > Mammalia > Dasyuromorphia > Dasyuridae > Sminthopsis > Sminthopsis crassicaudata. The sequence goes on from NC_133618.1 coordinate 155,789,983, forward strand.
TAAATTTATCTTTTTTTTTTCTTTTCACAATGCCAGTTTATCACCATTTTTGCCCTTACTAAAATGTATAGACCAAGTGAACCTTCGTGTCTTCTGTCCAGCTAAATCCTAATTCTCCCCCTGCTTCCTCATCTCCACCCAGATTTGTGAATAAGATTGAATCTCAAGAGAAAATTATCACATGGTCTCTTCTTTCCTGGTTTCATAGAAAGTTACAGTCTTTCTCAATGCCAAAATCAACTTCTTCACCTATATTCTCCACTGTTGCTTTCACTCTCCCTTTTTCCTGGTGCATTCCCTTCTCTAGCCTAAAAATGACAAATCCTTCCCTTGATATTATTGGGTTCTTAAAGTAGACTTTTTTCTCTATTATTACTAACACTGACAGATTTTTAGAAAGTTCTTCCCTTCCCTTCCCTTCCCTTCCCTCTCCTTCCCTTCCCTTCCCTCCCCTTCCCATCCTTTCCCTTCTTATTCCACTCTCCTTTCCTTCCCTTCCTATTCCACTCTCATTCCCTTCCACTCCTTCCCTTCCCTTCCTATTCCACTCTCCTTCTCTTTCCATTTTAGTTTCCCTTCCCCTTCTTCTTTTCCATTCTTCCTTCCCCTCTTATATGCTCGGTCATTATATCCTGTTTCATTTCTGGCATTTGCCTTTTATTAGACAAGCCAGTGCCTTCTATATTTTACTTTTATGGGTGAAAAAACTGGCTACAACAATTCAGACATTAGAATTGAGTCCTATATAGTTCAGAATTCCCAAGCTCAAGTAATCTACCACCTTTAAGACTTCCTTATATCAAGAATCATGTTGGACTAGGAATCTATTTTCTGAAATACTAATGATAACCTCCTAAGTCCCAGTTCCATTGGTGCTTTCTGTCTTCTCATCTTTCTTGATTGCAGTATTTGAAACTATTGCTTGCCATTTATTTATTCTATTCTCTGGTTTCAGTATCTTTAATTGTATTCAATAATTTTTCTTCTTCGACCTGATTGCTTTTTCTCCATTTTGTTCATTGGCTCCTGTTTCTTTTCCCAGCATCTTAACTGTGGGTATACCTAAAACTTTGTCTTTAACCATTTTTTTTTCTAATTGCTCTTGGTGGTCTTATTCAATCCAATGACTTTAAATGCCACCTTTATGCAAATCATTCAGAAACCTTCATTTCATCCTTATTTTTCCCACTGATTCACAGACTTAATTTTTCAAGTATATGTATAGCTATTTATAAAACCAACTTTAATCTTATATTGTAGTGTTGGTGAAATGGTTTCCAGAATGAAAGAAGCAATTGAACTATGTTCTTCCTTGATCAGATCATATCTAAAGTATTATGTTCATTTCTGGGCATTATATGTTATATAGTTAGGATCCAACTGGAATGTATCCAGATAGATATGAGAATGATGGTGAGGATACTCGAGATTTTGCTATGGCAATGATTGGTTGAGGAAACTGGGTATTTAAACTAGAAAAGAAAATTTTCAGGGAAAAAATACTCCTCTTCAAGTTTTTAAGGGCTAAAACATGGAGAATGATATATACTTGTTTTTATTGCAAAAGAGTAGAACTGTGAACAGCTGGTCAGCATTTAAAAGTAGAACTTACCTTGATATGTAAGAGGAAAAAATCCTATCATTTTGAGCACTCAAAGTGAAATGGGTTGTGATTCTGATGCCTAGACATTCAGCTTATAGTTCAAATGCAATATGGTAAAATGTATTTTTCCCCAAACTCATCACTCTTCCTTTTAATGTACTTATTTTTGTAAATAATACCATTCAGTCACCCAGGCTTAAAATCCTTAAAATCATAGAATAGAAGGTTTATGTAATCCTAGTTCTTAATTAGTCTACCTGTTCCCCATGAATCACATGAATCTCAGGTTTGGAAAGGACCTTAAAGATCATTTTAACCCTGTGTGTGTGTGTGTGTGTGTGTGTGTGTGTGTGTGTGTGTGTGCCATTCACATCTTTAATAATTGGGTAAAGCCTATGGTGTCCTACTCAGAATACTGATTTTAAAAAATCATAATTTTTTTTATCAAATCCTTTCTTATGGTCTCCTGTGTACATGAAAATGTCATTTTTCTTTCTTACTTTGTATTCTTGTAAAATATTTAAAATTACAAAAATTTAAAAAATAAAAAATCATAATTGAAAGAAATGTTCCTCTGACAACTTTGACATCTTCTGAAATATATCAATAATATTTTGGGGAGATTAGATCCCAGATTCAGGACCTCTGTGCTAGTCCAATATTAATAATCAAGTATAGTTGTTGCTGCCAAAATAATCTCATCAAAAGAACACATTTGATGATATTCTTTTACTTAGAAGCTGTTAGTGGCTTCCTGATGGATCATAAGATAAAAGGCAAACTCTTCTGTTCGATATTTATACAAAGCCCTCTACTGGTTTCATTTTACTTTTTCAATTCTTCCATATTATTCTCCTTTTATTATACATGCTAACAGGACTAGTGCTTACTCCCTGATGTCTTCCTTACTTCTAACATCTCTTTGCCATTGCACAAGTCATCCCAAACATCTGGAAGAAATTGTTTCCCCATCTGTGGGTGTGTTGCAATCTTTCACTTCTATCAAGAAGTTTAGATGCTAACTCATCCCTGAGGGTGCACTCTATGCTTCTGATTGGAAAGATGAAGCAGAGAACTCATCACAAAGTCTCCTTTTAAAGAGAATTTCCAGGCTACCCAACTCTTTATTTACCACTAGGGTATTTTAGAGATTGGACTTCACCATGCCAAGACCATTCTTCCTTCTTACCTTCATCCCAAGGCCTTCAGGCTCCTTTTATGTGTGTTCCTTTTCCTATTAGATTATAACCCCCTTGAGGACAGGGGTTGTCTTCTCTTTCTGTATCTCCAGAACTTAGCATAGTGCCTGACACAAAGTAGGATTGTAGGCACTTACTAAGATTTAATGACTTATTAATCTCTTTAATTAGATGTAATTTTTTTGGAATTTTCATACTTTCCTGACTCCTCCTAACACATATCTTAGTCTACATGTTTACATGCCCAATCAATCTATTCGATTCTAAATTCTTTCCTTCCTCCTTCCTTCCTTCCTTGCTTCCTTCCTTCCTTCCTTCCTTCCTTCCTTCCTTCCTTCCTTCCTTCCTTCTTTCCTTCAATGTCTCACTTTATTTATTTATTTTTATGGTCCTCCTTCCACTTTCTCCCTCTTCCACAATTGGGGTTAAGTGATTTGCCCAGGGTCACACGGCTAGGAAGTTTAAGTGTCTGAGGTGACATTTGAACTAAGGTCCTCTTGACTTCAGGACTGGTGCTCTATCCACTATGCCACCTAGTTGCCCCGATGTCTCATCTTTAGAGAGGAACTGGTTCTGAATTCTTGAAGATCAGTGGAACATAGAAGTTCTCTTTGTTTCTGTCTTCATGTATTGACCCAACGTTGAGCTGTGTCCTTTACAATTAGTATAAAACCTGGCACATAGTAAATGCTTGATGTACTATTTTAGACAGAGGAACCACTTGTATGAGTATGGAGTGGTACCTTGCCACTTTGACTGCAGGTTTATGACTAATAAATTTTTCAGACAGAACAATAACCAAAGGCTATTTGCCAAGTTGTCATCTATATCAATGAACAGAGGTGCTCATACCAATGAAATGACAGGCCTTTAAAGTTGTGGCTAAAGAAGAAAAGATAAAGCAGGCCTTCATGAAGGAAATTACATTTGCATTAGCTCTTAAATGGTGTTGGATTACAGTTTTTGATAGAAATTCCAGAAAAGGAAACAACAGGGAGCAAGATAGGGAAGTAGAAGAGTGCAAGGTATACTGGTAAACACTAAGGATTCAACTTGACACATACATCCAGGTTCCTTTTGGGACTCTCTAGTAATTTAGATTTGCAGTATCTACCCTTTAGTTGCCTATTTTTTTCTAGTTAGTATGCCCAAAGGTTGTGTAATAAAAAAATTTGGCACTTACATATCATGAAAATTTATTTGGAGTTAATTAGGGAATGAAGAAATCATGGTATAGGAATATAATAAAATACTATTATTTATAAGAAAGATGAAAGAGAGAATTATAGAGCAATGTGGGAAGATGAATGGATTGATACAGAGAAAAGTGAGCGGGACTAGGAAAGCAATGTTTTTTTTCCTGAGGTAATTGGGATTAAGTGACTTGTCCAGGGTCACACAGCTAGGCAGTGTTAAGTGTCTGAGATCGGATTTGAACTCAGGTCCTCCTGACTTCAGGGCTGGTGCTCTATCCACTGTGCCACCTATTTGCCCCCAAAACATTTTTTTTAATTACAAAGAAAGTTGATCTTGGAAGATTAGAACTTTGATCAATTTCATGATCAACCAGAATTCCAGAGGACTGATGAAGAAAATATTTCCCATTATCTGGCAGATGTAATAGACTCAACACAAAAATGAGACAAGCATTTCTGGTACTTGTCAATGAGATAATCGCTTTGCTTGACTATACTATTAATTGTTTTTCTTTATTTCTTTTTTTGCTAGGGGGATAGGAAGGAAAGATTGTTCTCCAAAATAGATCAGTTCACAGCTTCATCAACATTATATATATATATATATATATATATATATATATATATATATATATATATATACATATATATATATATATATATATATATATATGAAGAGAGAGAGAAAGTGAGAATGTCCCAATTTTTCCATATCCTCTCCAAAATTTGTCATTTTTCCTTTCACTTTAGCTAATCTGAAAGGTATGAGATTATATCTCAAAGTTTAATTAGTATTTCTCTAATCAATAAGATTTAGAAGAGTGTTTTCATATGACTACATATACCCTTGATTTCTTCCTCCAGAAGCTACCTATTCATGTCCTTTGACCATTTATCAACTGAGGAATAATTTATATTCTTATAAATTTCACAAAATTATGTATATATTTGAGAAACTATCAAGGTTTCCCCCTCAATTTTCTGCTTTCCATCTAATCTTGGCTATATTAATTTTATTTATATAAAACCTTTTTAATTTAACATAAACAAAATTGTCCATTTAACATCTCACAGTATTCTTTATCTTTTGTTTATTTATAAAAATCATCATCTACCTACAAATTTGATATGTATGTTCCATGTTCTTCTAATTTGGTTATGACATTTCTCTTTATGTCTAGATTATGTATTCATTTTGACCTTATCTTTCTAAATGATGTAAGCTATTGTTCTATATCTAGTTTTTGCTATGCTGATTTCTAGTTTTCCAATTTTTTTTAACCACACAGTGAATTCTCATCCTGAAAGCTTAATTATTTCTACTTCTCTAAAATTTACTTTGAAACATTATTTTAAGTTATTTATAAGGGAATTTGGGAGTTCCAGGGAGTTCTCTGACTTATTCTGCATTTCCCACAATGCCCTTGACTTGTTTTAAGATTAAAAATAATGCTTTTATGTTATTCTTAACTTTCTGAGTATATTGGTGATGCTGACATTCAATATTCACTGACAGTACAGATCTGTATTATGAAAAGAAACATCACATATACCATAAAGTAATAAAAAGGGAAGATTTAGCTCAGTTAGACATGGGTAGAAGCAAAGAAATGGTTGACATGAAATTTTTGCTAGGATTGACAACTTTAATGAAAGTACTCTACTTGTAGGGCTGTTAGATGGAATAACATTTATGAAGACAGATCTGAAAGTTTGGCTTACTAGTTGAGAAATAACAGTTCAGATGAATCTTAACTTCTTTCTACATTATTGCATAGGAATGGGCCTAAAGTAAGGCC